>NW_026126270.1:0-101514 GCF_943737965.1 Phodopus roborovskii
ATCAGTTCTTAATTTCATCACTGTCTATGTCATTTCCCAGACAGAAAAGTGTAACAGTACTTTTCCTCTGGCAAAGTATCTACAATGAGGGAATCCCACCTTCCCATTCTTTCCATCCTTATTTTACACAAAGGAAATTAATAACAGTGACTAACAAAAACAAGGTGCTTGTGACTAGTCTCACTTAGAAAATTCCTTCAGAGTTCTTGTAAATATTGAATGAAGCCCAGAAATATTCTTTTTGTGAGTGTGAGTGAGTGAGTGTGTGTGTGAGCGCGTGTGCGCTTGTGTGAGTGTGTACGCACATGACTGGAAAGGTCAGAAGAAAACCTGCACAATTGGTTTTTGCAAAAGTCAGTTTTCTCCTTCTACCCAATGTACTGAGGTCTGAATCCAAACTTGGCAGCGAGAGCTTTTACTCACTCCGCCTGTTCCCCAGCCCCAGAAGTATACTTTAACTCCACACCAAGAAACTGCAGTTCTAAAACTCAGAGTGCATTTTGGTGTGGACCAATTCATTTCCCCAAAGTGAGACATGTTCAATTTAGATGGATGCAGACAAGGAAAACAGCAAAAAAAGATGAAGTCCAGAAAGCAGTGTGGATGTGGACAAAGCCAAGGACTACTAAACTGAACTTGGATGGGATTTAATAATTTAAAAAAAAAAAATCTGTGTCCTCAGATCTCAAACATGGGCAAGTTTCACATAGGGATTTCACATTGGTTCTTTTCAGTACTCTCCGGCATCCCATAGCTCTCCCCTACTTAACACCTAAAGGAGACTAAATAATTACTCAGGAGCTTTCCTATGGGCTGATCAAATTCAGCAGTTTGAGTCATTAAAGCTTGAACATTTCCAGGGCATTGGTGGCACACGCCTTTAATCCTAGCACTCGGGAGGCAGAGGCAGGCAATTGTCTTTGAGTTCGAGGCCAGCCTGGCCTATAGAGCTAGGACAGCTTTCAAAAACAATACAGAGAAACCCTGTCTCAAGAGGGAAAAATAAAAAGCTTAGACATCCTACCTTTGCCAACAAGGATTTTCTGCTGTGAGATAAAGAAAACAATATTCTGAGCAGTACATTCATGTCTGGGTAAGTTCCCTCCATATCTGTCTGTACCAGGCTTTATTCTTTACACAGCTCTAACTTGTTTTAATTATTCAGTATCATCTTTCTGCCTTATTATAGGCGGCGGCAGCGGCACCACCACCCCTTCCCAATCCTGTTTGTACATATTTTGTCCTGTTTGGGATGGAATGAGAGGATGGTTCCGTTAATCATGTAGACCACAGTAGACACTTGACTTTTAACTTCTCCATATTTTCTGCAGACACTAAGGTCAACACTGCCATTCTGATTATTTTACCAATTAAACAAATATTAAAAAGGACATTCATGAATAAGTGGACTTACCGCTTCACCCGCCCAGTACTCTCCTGACTCAGTTCTTTCATTTTTTCTTCTATTTTGTTCAAAAGCTACAATGAAAAGAAATCAGTGGGTTTAGTGTATAAATTGCATAGAACAGCTAAATTATAGAGCAGAGGCATAAGGCTATACTGACCACATTGTGATATACTGGCCCATCACATGCCCCTTTATGCCTACTGGGACTTCCTGCACTGGCCTAATTCACATACTCCCCCACTAACTCTCTCTCATGATGGTACCCTAACCACAGTCTGAATATTCCAAAAGAATAACTGGGAAGAAAGCTGAAGGATACTGCAGGTGCAAAACTGTACACAAAGGTTCTACACGAAGGTTCTATATCTCCCCCCCCCCCTTCCCCCAGTGCAAAGTAGAAGCCGTTCCTTGCATTCAGGAAGTTAAAAGGAAAGCTAACAAACCAGCTGATGATTAATTCTTCTGTCAAACTACTTACATGAGGGGACGCTAGTTTAAATTTCAGCTAACCTGAAAGTCAACATTCATGAAGCTAAGCAGAATTTAAGAAGTGAAACACACAGCACAACATTTTGAAAGGGAAAAAAATGAAAACCAACACTGTCAGTTTCTTGTTTGCCTTGTGCGTCACTGTCATAACTCTGAAGGTCCAGCAACACCAATCCATGTGGATAAATCCTCAAATTGGCAAAGCTACAAAAGAAAGTGTAGTTGTACTGTTAGAAACTGTTACCAGGGCACTTCGAAGAGAAAAGATGCAGCCCCAGTCAAGACTATAAAATGCACAATTCTTTTTTCTTCCATGTCAGAATTAATTCTCTGACCTTTCAATTCCAGTTGAGAGGTGAGCCAAAGTTATGTGTGGAAGATTTAAAGGCCTGGGCCAAACAGTAAGCTTTTAATTTTACTTCTTGGGCCCTGAAATGGATCTAATTCTTTGACTAATGCATAGTATCTAAGTATAAATCGATTCACAGCCTATGAATCTGACTATGCGTGTATATGTGGGGGTGGGAGGAGTTGACCAGGAGTCCCAGGCCACCTCCCAAGCACTGAAACTACAAGCACGTGCAGCCTGCTTTTGTATATGGGTTCTCAGGGAGAACACAGATCCTCACAAGGCAAACACTTCACCATCTGAACTATCACCTCATCCCCTGTGAGCATGTGACTTTTAGTTCTGTTTTTGGTTTTCCTGAGCAGGACTGTCCGAGTATAGCTGATATACACCATGTGATTCCATCTTGAAAAAGAGCAAAGGGGGGGGGGTGCTTCCTTCTCTCAACAGGTGTTAATTAAAATTAGTTTCTTGGCTAGCTAGGGATAACACTTTGTACCCACTTACTCTTCTCCAATGCTGGAATTATATCTGGCTTGAACTTCCTCGGGCACTTGATTTTTAAAAAGGAGATTCTGTCAGGTTTAGTTAACCAGGAGGAGGGGAACAATGCAAAGGGCAAAATCGGCTCTTCCAACTAAACTTCAATGTTTATAAGAGAAGCAGTCATCCTGGCTGGAAGGCTAAAAATGCTGTGCATTTTGAAAGAGTTGTTTAAATATAAAAGAGAAAAATGTGTGACAACAATATCGTTAGTATGTTTAACCTAAAAACTTACTTACTTTCTGCCAGTGGTGGCACACGCCTTTAATCCCAATACTGGGGAAGCAGAGGCAGGTAAACCTCATCTGTGAATATGAGGCCAGCCTGGTCTACATATAGAGGTCCAGAACAGCCAGAGCTGTTACACAGAGAAACCCTGTCTGAAAAAAAACTAAAATAATAATAATAATAATAGTAGTAATAATAATCATCATCATTGTCATCATTAAAAATGATATAACTAATAATGATGATGAAATAAGAACTTACTTTCCACACTGGTCCCTTTTTTCATTGGCCTCAGGAACTCACCCGAAGGCATTCTTTAGACCCAAAATACACATATCCCCATCCTCTCACACATGCTTTCATTTTTATTCATTTTGCTTTCAGAAATAATTTCTGAACAATTTTGTCATTCAAAAGCTCCTTTCTGGAGAAAGAATAATTCTAAGTTCTCTGTATACAAATGGAATTGGGACTGGAAAGATAGAAAGAACACTGTTTGCTCTTCTATCTAGAGGACCTGGGCTCAATTCCCAGCACCCACAAGGCAGCTCAGAACTGTCTGGTCTCCACAGGCACTACATGAAAATGTTCCAAAGGCATACATGCATGTAAAACACCAAAAACACAGAAAAAACTATTAACTTTTTAAATAAAAAACTGAGGCAGGTAAAACTTGGCTACAGAAGCTTGGGAGATGGCTAAGAATTTTCCCCTCTGGGTAAAGGAGCCTATCAAGCAGCAGAGTGTGATGCTCTGATCCACCCAAAAAAAAAATGGACAACAGCAGAAACAGAGTAAGGTGACAGTGACATGAGACACTGAGCTGGAGAACAGCTAAAGGCCCTCTGCTTTTGGAAGCCTCCTAGGTAACTGAAGCAGAGCACAGGAGAGTTGAGGAAGGCTGGCAGTTCTGTTGAATTTTGGCCACCCTTAAGGAAGAAGTTATCAATTTAAATATATCTAAGGCAACTGCTAAACATATGCATGAAGGCTAGCCACATAGCCAGAATACAAGTCTGGGCTTGGCCTATTTTTGAGAGACACTCCTACCCAGCTCATGCCCCACCCCGATTATATTCCTATCTAAAGTCCAAGATATCACCTTACCTGCCATTTTTGTTTGTGTAGGTTGCTAAATAGCCATGGTCCTGCCAGGTGTGCACTGACTCTGCCATCCCCTGCTCCTGAAAAATGGATTGAAGGCCTTTCAAAATGGCCTCACCATCAGCTGGAAGACAGAAAATAAGGGAAGGTAATTAGGAAAAAGACATGCAGAAGAAAAGCTAAAAGTTGGGGTAGAGATCAGTAGTAGAGCACTTGCCTAGTATGGCTGGGGCCCTAGATTCCATACAAAGCATCACAAAACATTAAAATTAAATAAAAAGTAAGAAAAGTTAATGTGATACAACTTCATGACTAAACATTACAAGAAAGTCTAAATATTCTCCACCCTGTACGGAAAGGCCAGAACACCTGGCTACCTAATAACATAACTGACCACAAATAGGTTTGCCAAAGACACAGGGAAATAAATAACCACTCAATGAAACTAAAGATTTCAAAAGAAAGAGATCCCATTTTTAAATAACTTAATGGGAACACATAGTCCTAGCAAGCAGGTGCATACCAATTATTGATGAGTCTCATTAATAACAGGATTTTGTTTTATTTTCTGAATGTTTACAAAAGGAAAGTGTTGATCTCATTATCAGGGAAGGACATTTATGGTAGCCTTTTCACTGTTGCTGAAATTGTTAGTTGAAGTCACTCTTGTAGGTCTCTAGACATTTCTTCAGGTTCAGTTTTCTCTTCAAACCTATAACAGCTCCCACTTTCATGGTGTCTCTCTCTCGCTCAAATGGCTCCCTCTTTCTCCTATTCCTCTCCAGACTCAATCTTCCTAGTCCCATGTGCTTTCCTCTCCTCCCCTAGTTCCCTCTCCACTCACTGCCCCCGCCCCGCCCCACCCTACTCCCCATGTTCTCTGGAGAACTTGTCCCTTCCTCCTTCTGTGATGGACCTTATATAAATCTTTTAGAATCCTCCTTGTATCCTAGTTCCTCTGGTGGTGAGAGGGCAAGACTAGGCTGCAGAAACACAGACAGCTTATCTGAATAAGGAGGAACTAATGGGTCCCCAGACTGTTAGCTGGGAAGCCAGCATGGGACTGACTCAGACCCCCTGAACATGGGTCTCAGCTAGAAGGCCTGAGCAGTCTAAGGGACCTCAGACAGTGGAATCAGGATGTATTCCTGGTGCACAAAAGGACTTTGCGGGCATATCCCCCATGGAGGGATACTCCCTTAACCTGGAGACAGTTGAGAAGTCCTAGTCCCTACTCCAAATGACTTAACAGATTTTGTTGACTCCTCCTAGAGAGCATCACCCTACATGTGGAGTGTGGGAATGGGAGAGGAGGGTGGTCGTGGTGCGTGCGAGGGTAGAAGAGAGGGAAAGAAGGGAGAGGGAACTGGGATCCATAAGTAAAATTAAAAAAAAATATTAAATTAGCTGTTCAATGAAAACTAACTAAAAAAGAACAAAACAAAACAAAGGGAAACTGCTACTGATAGACAAGAAAAGTAGAAATGAACAGGTGATATCTAGTAACATACTTGAAAACATCCGAATTGAAAGAACTTAGATCACCTCCAAGACAAAGCCTCAAATAAAACAGAAAGGAAGGACACAGAATAATGTCATACACCCTTCCCAACAAAAGCAGCTGGAAATACAAGCAGTAACCCAATGAATCACTGAATTCACTTCCTAGCAAAACTGTACCTTTGGCAAACCCTTTTTACAGAAACCAATCCAGCTTGCTTTGCTCTTCTGAAATTGGCTTTAGGAAATTAGAAGAAATGCTGAACTGTATCTCCAGAACTACATCATTTAAGACAACCTATCTCCCCTAAAAAGTATTTCTGGGAGATGGAGAGATGGTTCCATAGTTAAAAGTACTGGCTGTTCTTTCTAAAGGACCTGAATTTGACTTCCAGTTCGCACAGGGTGACTCACAACCATCTGTAACTGCAGTTCCAGGCGGGATCTGACAACTTTCTGGCCTCTAAGCACTGCATGCATCACGGTGCACACACACATTGTGCTGGCACAATATCATCTTACGACAAATTGAAACATAAAATAGAGTTGCCTGAAAGGAGGAAATATTAATTGAGAAAATGCCTCCATAAGATTCAGCGATGCCTCAGCAGTTAGGAGTACTGGCTGATTGATCTTCCTTGGAACCAGGGTTCAATTCCCAGCACCCACATGGTGGCTCATAACTGTCTGTAACTCCAGTTTCAGGTGATCCAACACCCTAACCAGACATACATATAGGCAAAGAACCAAAGCATATAAAATAGAAAATAAATCACTATAATTTAAAAAAAAAAAAAAAACAGCTGGGCAGTAGTAGTGTACGCCTTTATAATCCCAGCACTCTGGAGGCAGAGGCAGGTGGATCTTTGTGAGTTCCAAGCCAGCCTGGTTTACAAAGTGAGTTCCAGAACAGGCTACAAAGCTACAGAGAAACCCTTTCTCGAAAAAACATAACAAAAATATTTTTAATTACCTGCAAAAATTTTATTCCTAAGTAATTGATGAGGGCACCATTGTGAGTGGTGCCATCCCTGAGCTAGAGGTCCTGGGTTCTATAAGAAAGCAGGCTGAGTAAGCGAAGAGGAGCAAGCCAGTAAGCAGCACCCTTCCATGGCCTCTACATCAGCTCCTGCAACCAGGTTCCTGCCCTGTCTAAGTCCTTGTCCTGACATTCTTCAATGATGAACAGCAACGTGAAAGTGTAAGCCTAATAACCCTTTCCTCCCCAACCAACTTGCTTTTTGTTCATGGTGTTTTGCTGCAGCAATAGAAATCCTAACTGAGATACACATGCATGCAAAACACCCATACAAACCTGATCATTTATGAACTAAACGTATTCAGTTTTAGTTTATTTGGCACCATAGCCTAATGGATCAATCAGTCCACTGTGCAAGTGACTGAGCTAAGCACAGAGCAGGAAAGAAAACAACACCCAGGCCAACAGAAGCTATCCTAATTGTGGAAATCACTATGTCACACAGTATTCCATGGCTAGACAGATGTTTCTGTTTTTAGGGTGTATAAAACAAATAATCACTCCTGGTAAATGGTCTCATGGCTGTGTTCTTGTTGGCATGCTACAAAACCGAGATGTGATGGACCAGGCTATTCGATGGGCCAGGAACCTGGCCTGAGGAGCTAGTATGAACTCAGTTACATAATCCAAAGAAATGGCATAACTTAGATGTTGTGCAAAACTCTGGATTGCTGGTAAGCATGGCAGCCATCTACTTTTCTCACTGGCACAAGTTAGCCGAAAGACATCAATCATATAGACTAAAAGCAGTCCTCTGGCCAACTTTCAAGATAACGACCATGAAGTAAAAAGGAAATCCAATTTGAAGTGTTACTTTTTTCCACACTATGAGCATTACTACCACCACACACAATTACTACCACCACACACACACACACCAATTCAGTAAAACCAAGCAGATCTGAATGAATATTTATGGCAAGCCAATTCTTTACTTGCTCACATGCCCAGTGTGTTTGTGTTCCTGTGGGTGTGTCTGAGTGTGCCAGCCCTGCCAGGAAGGTGTCTATGAGAGCTATTGGGATCATTCTATTTGCTTTACTGCCCATTTCACTTCACATTCATTTTCTTTTTAAGCTGGGGCCTCTCAGATTATCCCTGCTGCTTCCAGGCTCTAAAGACTCCAGAGTGGAGGATGGGGTTGAACAAACCCCAACAGCCCTTTACAAGAATCAAGGTTTCATGGAAAAACTGAAAGCCAGAGCTTTGATCTCCAGTTCACTTAAAGTTGGGTGGTGGCTACTTATCATGATCTCAGGTGCTCAACAGATGTTGTACAGGTAAATGAAATCCATTTTCATTTGGCTAAACTCAATCATTATTACTCTCCATTGTTTCTAAACCATCTAGATCAGTACTGTTCAATCCTAAATGCACATTATAATCACCGAGAGAATTATTTAAAATTCCAAGCCATTTGCTTAATCAAGCACACTTTTAAAAAGCTCCAATGTGTAGTTGATCTAAACCATCATATGCAAAATAAAAAAAGAACTGAGGGTATACCCCTTTCCATGTGAAGTCTCGAGTTCTATGTACTAAGAAATAAGGAACCTTTACCCAGAATTTTCATACTAGATACATTCATGTTCAAAAAGTTACAGAACATACTCAGGGTGTAAATTTGATAAAAACATACTACTTGCACATTTGAAATTCTCAGGCCACAAAAATAAACATTAGCCAGTTTGAATGTTTGAGGCTGGCCAGAGCTATTATAAAGTCTATACTAATTGAAGTCATAAGTATACCATGAAATAAATGCTCTAGAAAATGCTTTTGTGAATTATTGAGAACCTAACTTTTATGCCTATCTAGTACACAACATGTCGCTTCACCCCCAAAACTGGGTTTGCTTCATGAGCATTCCTCAATACTCAAATTGGGGGTGAGAGAAACAATGTGTGAAGAACTGATTTATCCCATTCAGTCATACATATCAGATGTCAAGGATACATGTTCCTTGCAATAAATAAATAAATAAATAAATAAATTAATAAATTAATAAGGTGCCCAACTGGCCCAAGTTCAAAACCCAGAGGAAAGAGTAGTAATACTTTTAATGCTTTTGAGAACTACTAGATACTCTATACATAGTGAAATAAGAGATAGGAGTATACCCAAATTTGACAATCAAGTTAGAACAGTGGCATCATAAATGCCTACAAAACAGGAGAAAATATTAAGAAGATCCTAAGACTAAGAGATAAATGTACTTTGACGTAGACATAGTAATACAAAATAAGGCCAGTAAACTGCGGTTTGGCAGTTCTGAGAAAATTCATTACAATGGCTAGGCAAGAAGGTTGAGTTATAATATGACCTTTGAATTATTACTAAGAATCTTCCAAAAGGCTCCAAAACACTGTATGACCTCCCCAAGGATAAAAAATGTGTTGTCCAATGAACAATGCAATGTCCCCATTTCTAGGATGCTTCCTGCTTTGTTTATTTGACAATAACTTATGATGATGTGGTCCACATATACCACCACAAACAAACAAACACACAAAGGGAAATAGGAGTGAAGGACAGAAAAAGAACTGAGCCCTAAATTTCAGGCTGGAGAGTGAGGTCAGTCGATAAAATACCTGCTATATGAGAAGGAGGTCTCGAGGTAAATTCCCAGAATCCATGCTTAAAAATTAAGGTCAGGCAAAAACAAATAAATAAAATTATAAAAATAAAGCTAAGCATCCCAGTATTGCAGATAAAGGTAGAGCTAGGAAGATCCCTGGGGCTCACTAGCAAGCAAACCCAACCTGAGCCCCAGGACAATGAGAGACTATGTCTCAAAATGTAAGGTAGAAACAACCTGAGGAATGACATACAAGGTTGACCTCTGGCCTTCATACATATATACACACATATCTCCCCTACCCCCCACACCGTGTGTGTATGTCTTGCTCACATGCCTGCGTGGGCACTTAAATGCACACGTGCATGATCGTTTCCGCGCTCGCGCGCACTCTCGCACACGCGCGCGCACACACACTAACACACAAGCAGGCATGCATGCAAGCACACACGCACGTGGGGGGGGGGGACGGCTAACTGTTGTCTCTCCATGCCTCATTTTCTAACAGGGATCCATTTACAGGAAGGACTCTATTTGAGAACCTGCTCCTCTGACCCTCGCTCCAGATGGCTGAAGGCCAAACCTGTTTGTGCTGCTGGTCTCCACCTCCTGGGCAACTGTTCACACAGTTGCAATCTGAAATCACAGTTCCGGTTCATGATGCCTCTTCTTTTAGTTACATAGGATGAGGTTCTGTAATCTCAAAATCTAAAATTCACATTTCTCCAAATGAGACAGTTTTGAGCTTCTGATCTCAGGTGGCAGCTCAGTCAAACCTTAAGTCTACTCAAAATATTCTGTGAAATAATACCAAATTCAGACTGTATATGTTATATAGGAAACAAAAAGAAGTGAATAGCTAGAGCACATTTATTTATTTTTTTTTTATTTGTTGTTTTTGAGACAGGGTTTCTCTAATGGCTCTGGTTGTCTTGGAAGCTATGTTGTGCAGGGGGGCCTGACACTCAAAGAGATCCACCTGCCTCTGCTGGGATTAAAGGCATGCGGCACCAAGGCCCACCTTATAGCACCATTTTTAAATGATGTACTTTTACCCCACCACCAAATCTTTAAATGTAAATACTCAAAAAAAATTAAAAACATTTAATGTATAATCTGAACCATTTCTGGACTCAAGTATTTCTGGTGAGGGATACTCCACTCATATCATTGGCACTTAATATGTCTCCAGAATGGTCCCCTCCGACCAACCTTTTCCTACTAACCCCTAACACAGCCTCTGCCCCACCCAAACTCCCTGGCTGGAACATATCTCACTTAAAGACTTAACTTCCTCAACCGTAACTAAAATAGACCAGCTGTTTGTGCTGCCATAGGGTAAGCAACAGATACACTGTAACAACCTTAGGAGCCCAAGGAAACACACTGTAAAAAACCCCAGATGCTGATAAAGGCAGGAAATTTGTCCTGCGTTCAGCTACAGTCCAGGTCCTTCTTCACTTTAGGGGCCAAAATACTCCTCATATTTGAGTACATTAGAGGTTGTCCTAGGAAATTTGACAACTTCAACACATGGAGAAGAGGTTTATTCGGCACTTGAGACTTTGGTGTGTGGCTTTACAATCTTCAAATTCAAAAAATACTCAGGAAAACTATGGCCATGGATACACTGAACGCCTTGAGAAATATCTAAAGTTGTAAAAACTCCAACTGTGTCTTGTGAACAGATGCTGTCTTTCATGCAGAGGCATGGGACTCCACAGCCAACTCAGCTGGTCATCCCATGGGCATCTTAAGTCTCCTGTGTAAAAGGAAGCAATTGAAACTTTTTTTCTGCACTGTTTTTGGCTTTCACATCCACATAGCATCTGGCTTCTGAAATGGTGAGTGGTGGTGGTAAATTTCTATTCTGGTCAAGCATATTTTTAATTATGAAGCCTGGGAATTCCACACCTCATCATTAATCACCATCAACACTGCTCTCCCAAATAGGGCTCAAGCCCTTCATGGGATGTTTAACCATTATCATCACAGGCATTAGGCAGAAGGCCTCTCCTACAGCAGCAACTGCAGCCTAAGCCACTCCAAGGGCCTATTCTTTTTTTCCTGAAGGTTTTTACACTGATAGACACTCTGCAGCTGCCTAAAGAGGAACTACCAACACAGAAGTTCTTTCTCCTAAGCCCCAGACTACTTTTAGCGAGTTTTCAGAACTAAAGAACTTAGGCTTAACCCATGCAGTTTCCTTCACACATAAACCAAAAGAGGAGTCAAGGAATACCAGAATACAATCCACTTTGAAGTCACTTAAGACATTCTTCTTAAAAACCCATTTGTGGAGTCTTACCTTGGTGGTGGTGGTGGTGGTGGTGGTGGTGGTGGCGGCGGCGGCTGCGGCAGCAACAGCAGTGATGACCACCACTTAACTGCAGACATTGGTTCAAAATTGTAACTGTACGCTAAAATGCATTCTATGTGAACTTTGTCAATCCAAAAAGAAATGTGTATTCAGGAATTACCATCATGGACATGATTCCTTTTGTAAAATACTATATAGCACCACCCACAGGCTTCCTCTCACCCAAGCTGAAAGCTCAGCATTCCCTTAAGTTTCCAGAAATTAGTTGACCTTTTTCTTTAGGTTGGTTGGGCAGTGCTTGTTTGTTTTGGGGAGGACAGGTGTGGTGAAGTTTCGTTTTAATTTTATTTATTTATTTATGTGCATTTGTAGTTTTTTGTGTACATGTGCATATACAACATGTATATGCAGGTGCTGAGGAGGCCAGAAGAGGGAATTTGATCCCCTGGAGACAGAGTTTCATGCAGTTTTGGGGCACTTATCCAAAAGGGGTACTCGGAACTGAACTAGTATTCTCTGGAAGTACATCAAGGCCTAGCCATCTTTTCAGCTCCTTGTTTGTTTCTATTTTTGTTCTGAGACAGTCTGGCTATGTTGTTCAGGTTAAGTCCACACTCCTGGACTCAAGAGATCCTCCGGCCTCTAAAAGCCTTCACATTAAGGAATTCTAAATTACATTTATATTTTCTAACTTTTTAACTTCAAAAAGGGTCTGCCCAGATTTCTCAAGACATTCAGAAACCCAGTAAGTTTCCATGGATTAAACTGAAAGTTAAAACAGGTGGTTCCTGGGCCAGTCAGCCTCTGGCAGCTTGGTTTTGTATTTCCATTTGTATCTCTCTCTCTCTCTCTCTCACTCTCTCAACAGCTGCATGGCAATTAATCACCCCAAATAAACGCAGATATGAATGTTTGGTACAACATGACTCGCAGAAACAACCTAAATGTCCATCAAGTTATAAATGGATAAGCAAAGTGTGCTATGTCCACACTGTGGGCTGTTACTCAGCTATAAATGAAACAAAGTACAGATACTCAAAAACATAAAGAAAGAAGACAGATACAAGGAACTACAGGACATACAATTCTGTTTCTATGATATGGTCATAAACGCTAACTCCGAAAGACATAAAGTATGTTAGCAGCTGCCAGAGTCTGGGAGGAATCAATGATAAAAATGTCAGAAGGAACTAGGCTGATGGCTAAGGAGTAACAAGGTTTCTTTCAAAGCAATGAAAATGTTCTAAAACTGATTATGGTGCTGGTCACATTGAAAACCATCATACAACCAGGGAATCTTATATCATGTTGCAAACTGAGTTTTTTTTTTTTTTTTAACCTAAGCAAAGAAACCTGACCACAGCAATTAATTCTAGCAGGCTAAGCTTGACCTGCAGGGTCAAGTAATCTAGGGTAACTGCAGGCTTAGGTCAATGGCTCTTCTCAGCCTTAAAAGGGTATGAGATCAGGTAGGTAGACACACCTTAGTCATTACCAAGCATTATAGCAGAATCAAGCATGAGTCTGATCTAAAGTAAAAAAAAACAGGACACAAAATGAAAACAGATGTTGGCTTTCATCTTGGTTTTACTTATCTTGTGGGCCCAAGTAAAGACTCAATACCTTTAAGAAAAGGTATTGAGGTTCTAGGCTGAAGAGTTAGCTCAGTGGTTAAAAGCATTTCCTGTTGAGCTTCCAGAGAACCTGCATTTAATTGCTACCTCATATCAAGAAACTCACCGCCACCTATATAATTCCTGCTCCAAGGGATTCCTATGCCTCCTTCTGGCCTCTCCAGGCACCCAAACACACAGTTATGCACATATACATATAAACAAACTAAAAAACCTTTTAAAAATATAATTTGTGGGCCGGGGGTTGGTGTCACATGTCTTTAATCCCAGAATTTGAGAGGCGGGTGGATCTCTGTGAGTCAAGGCCAGCCTGTTTTACAGAACTGGTCTACAGAGTTCCAGGACATGCTCCAGAGCAATACTGAGAAACCCTGTCTTGAAAAATTAAAAACAAAAACCCACAAACAAACAAAAATGGAATTTGTGGTGTCTGTTACTATGTAACTAATTTAATGAAGATGTCAGAATAAACCGAAAGAAATGAGCTGAGCTTTCTTTCCTATTCCTGTTTTACTCAGGGATAACCAAGGCTGGAGAGAAAGTCCCTCCAACACAAGATCCTGCTAGGTTCACATACAGCTGCGAGACTCCAGGTAAAGGGACTACAGGGCAGACAGCTAGGGAGTCTATCTCTTCCATCCCTTCTCATCATCCAACAAGCAACATCTAACCAGAACTCTTCCAAGTTCTGGGGACAGACAGTGTGAGGGGACCACAGGGCTGTTCCTGTGCAAAGATCCTGCTGCCAAAGCTGCTGAAGATAGACTCTCGGGCTACTGTTCAGTCACAGAAGTATGGCTGCAAAATGCAGGCCAGGACAATGAGGTCAGCTCAATTTTAAGTCAGGCTCGTTTTAGATCATGATTCCTGATGTTCTTAAAGAGCAATCCAACCAAGAAAAATTCACTTCAGAAAAAAAGGGGGGAAAGACCGACTGAAGTTAGATTAGAAGCCATGCAACCCCAACACACACGTAACACCCAGACTCCTTCTACACAAACTCCCATTAAAGCAGGCCAGATGGAAATGTTTATGAAGTACCAGCCACAATGACTATTTCTTAAAATTTACAACACACCAAGTTATAACATAATGGGAATGTGCTGCTAATTTCCCCATATCCACTGCAACAGAAAGTAGTTAAAGGGACATATCTAAGGACACAATGGGGACAGTAATAAACCTCCCATAACATATCTACCCTAGAAGACAGATGAAGTTGTTTTGCTTTAAAATTTTAAAATGCCTTATAGAAGAAGCATAGTAAATGGAAGTGGAGCTTATGAAAAATATAATTTGACATAAGTCTTATAGCATTCTTTGATTTAGAAACACAATGCTAATAAAATTACCCCACCTCTTTTCCTTAGGAAGACTATTTTCTTCACAAAACTGGGGATCCAGAAGGGGAGACAAGCCCAAGTCTTGATTCATTCACCCTCACAGCCTATGCTCATCTGGAGAGCAAGCTCCACTTTTTTTTTTTTTTTTCCTTCTAACCTAATCTATGGGAGTATCTAACCTAGATAGAGAAATAAAGCACAGCAGGCTGGTAAAATGGCTCAGTGAGTAAAGGTGCTTACTGGTTTTGATACCTAGAACCCACACAGTAGGAAAGAACCAAGTCCTGCTGGTTGGCTGTCCTCTGACATGCATTGTGGCTTAGGCACATGGCACCAGTGCACATTTGTGTACACACACACAAAGTAACTAAACTAAAAAAAAAAAAATGTAAAAATTGTTTTAACATTCTATTTTAAATAATATATTTTGAAATTGTAATTATGACATTTGCCTCTTTCTTCTCCCAAAGCCCTCCCATTAACACTCACCCACCCACACACACACCCACACACACACACACACACACACACACACACACACACACTCCACACCATTGCTCTTTTTCAAATTCATGGCCTGGTTTCTTACAGTCACAGACAACAGATAGGCACATACTCCTAAATAAATAAAACACACTCAGTGTGTATGATGTTACCGGTACATTTTTCAGGGCTGACCATTTGGTATTGGATAACCAATTGATGTGCTCTTCCCTGGGGAAGACTATTTCTCCTGTTCCCAGGATTCCCTAGTTGTATGAAGTTCTTTGTCCAGGGTTAAAGCCTCTGAGCTTTTTTTTTCCCTACCCACATTAGCATATCTATGGGTATCATCCTTGAAACTGTTTTAATCTTTACAGAGCATAGGGGTGGTGTAGAGATGGCTCAGGGGTTTAAGAGGCCCTGCTACTGTTCCAGAAGACCTGGAGTTTGGTTCCTGGCAACCATGTGGCAGCAAATGGCAGTCTGTAACTCCAGGTCCAGAGGAGTCAGTGCCCTCATCTGGCTTCTGAAGGCACTGTAAACATATGGTGCACAGATACAAAATGATGGGGAAAAAATGTTAAATAAAAATAAATGTGTCTCTTTTTTCTTCTCTTTTGAGTCCTTTTTTAAAAAGAGTATGTATGGAGACTCTGCTAAAGCCTGCCTTTTATTTGGGAGAAAGATAGTGTTAGCTGGTATGAATTATTAGACCAGTGATCCTCAACCTTCCTAATGCTTCCACCCTTCAAAAGAGTTCATGTTGTATCAATTCCCCCAACCAAAAATTATTTTCATTGCTACTTCATAACTGCAATTTTGCTAGTGTTATGAATTTTAAACATCCAACATGCAACCTCTGTGAAAGGATAATTCATCCAAAGGAGTTGCAACCCACAAGTTGAGAACCACTTAACCAGGTTTAAAAAAAAATGCTTGCTGCCAAGCCTGACAACTTAAGTTGCATCCCCAGAATCCACTTGGTGGAGAGAATAAACTCCCAGGAGTTCTCCTCTGACCTTGGTACACATTACACATGTCATGACACAGCACTGCCCCTTTACCCCCACAAAACAGACATGGGGTTCGGAGTCCACCTGCTTGTATTTGAATCCTGGATCTACCCCGTACTACCCATTTCACCTTATGAAAGCTGTGAACCTGTGTGCCTTGCTAATAATCTGCCTCTACTTCTTGGCTGGGTTTACTGACGGTGATGAGAAGAGATGTGCCTTATGACCCTTAGAGAGGAAAGCTGTTCACTATTTGCTTGCTGTCTAAAGTACACTTTGTCCATGTCCTTTAAGGAGTTGGGGAAGATAGCCTCAATTCTCTTTCCTGTTAACTTGAAGAAATGTTAAATTTATCAAATTCCTTTTTCTAGCCTAATCCAGTATGATGGTGTAAAGTTTCTCTTTGGCCTATCAATAAATGGATCAGATTTCTTTTTTTTCTGATAGTTTCCTCTATCTGGTTTTGGTATTAGAATATCACTGGCTTCATAAAATTGTGACGCCTTCTCTTCTGTCTTGTAGAAGAAAGTATCACAAAACGGTGTTAATTTTTCTTTGAATGTTTGTTAGAACTCTTTAATGAAACCCTATAGCTTCAGGATTTCTTTGGAGTTTATTTTTTCGAGACAGGATTTCTTTGAATTGTTTTGGTGCCTGTCCTGGCACTCACTTTGTAGACCAGGCTGGCCTCGAACTCAGAGATCCGCCTGCCTCTACCTCCCGAGTGCTGGGATATAGTGCTAAAAATAGTTTTAAATTACACTCTGTAAGCATTTGCAGAAGTCAGAAGACAATGTGTGGGAATTGTTTCACTCCTACCTTGTGAATACCAGGTATTGAACTTAGGTTGTCAAGCTTTGTAACAAGTATCTTTACCTGCTGAGGCAGCTCGTCTGCCCTTTCTTTGGACTTTTCACACACAAATTAAGTTTTCTTTAGTTGCAGGATATTTCCCATTTCATATTGTGGCAGTTTGTGTTGTTGGAATTGACCCATTTCCTTTGGAAGTTGTCAAATTGTGTGTGTTGTCTGTGTTTGTAATATTCCTCTATCCTTCTAATGCCTGTGAGGTCTGTAAATGGTAGCCCATATTGCTGCTGTTGTTTTAGTTTGATCTTTTCCCTAGTATTAGCATTCTTTTTTTTCTTTGCCAGCCTTGCTAGTTTGCCATTTCCCTAATTTATTTATTTTTACAGCTTTTTAATGATTTCCTCCAAGACTTTTTTTTTTAAAGTGGGAATAAAGATTGGTGATTTAAAATTTTAAAATGGAGACTTACCCCTAAGTATTCTCTATCATGGAAAGGTCTTTACTAGTTGCCAGTGTTATTTCCAAATACTCCATAAAGAGCAGGCATCTTAGAAAGGTGATTGGCGATTTTCTCTAAATTTAAATGAGTTGGTGAGTTAAGTGCATGAAATAGTGCTTGTGTTATTTGAGGCTAAATTCCATGACGACACTTCTACAATTCAGATTGTCACATTAGAGCTTAATGTCCTTGTTAAAACTTTAGAGCTAGAAAAGAACATAGACCCAGAGGTCAGCAAATTAAAGTCCTTGAGGCAAATCCTGCTAAGCTGCCCTGGTCTAATCTGACCCTCTAAGCTGGGCATTTTTAAAGAGTTGTAAATCACAAGTAAGGTCATATGGGATTTGAGGCCTGATTGGTCTGTACCACCTTAACACTGGACTGACTATGTGGCCCTTTCCAGAAAGTGTTCCTACTCCTCTGTCTTTAGTCTTTACATCACAGAAAGTCAGTGAGGTTGATTGTCCCCCTCTGAGTCATTTGGAAGTACAGTTCCCCAGGCACCTCTCATGTCCCATCTGGAATTTGTCACATACAGTACATGGCTCTGTTCATGTTTTGACTTGTGTCCCTTTGTCTTCTATATCTCTCTGCTATTGTCCCATGGCATTTGTATTTCTCTCACCTTCTAGTCTCTGAGTAAGCTATGTGAAGGTCCTCACACAATGTGAATTTTGCTGATAATGCTGTAGGGAAACTTCTTGAGTGACAGTCCCTCTAAAAATGATTTTTTTGCCATCACAAAGTACATGCTTTAACTAATCTCTTTGAATGCTATCTCATGGTTGATTCAGTCTGTCACATATAATCAGACAAAAATCTTTGAATTGTTCATGGAAACACAGATAGCAATATTAGGAACCTGACTTGTAAGGTATTTGGTCCACTTAAAAGTTAGTGGGATGAGAGGCCAGAGTGGCAGTGCGTGTCTTTAATCCAGGCATGTGGGAGGCAGAAGCAGGCTGATCCCTTTTGAGATACATAAGAAAGAGTTCCAGGCCAACCAAAGCTGCATAGTGATTTCCTGTCAACACTGTTCGTTCTCGTAGTAGTAGTAGTAGTAGTAGTAGTAGTAGTTGTTGTTGTTGTTGTTGTTGTTGTAATGTGGTGGTAATGTTAATGGATAGGAAGCTGTATGGTCATGATGTTGGCCAGGTCACAATCCCATTTTTTCCTCTTTTGCTATTAACCAAGCACCTTTGTGCATACTGTGCAAGTCCTATGTCCCTGTTATATCTCCGGCTATTTGGGGGGGGGGTGCTATTTATTTTAAGACAAGGCAATCCTCCTCCCTCAGCCTAAGAAATTGGGATTACAGCCATGCACCACCAGGTCTGGACAATTCCAGTTTTTACATGCTCCCTTTCTGAATGGAGGTAACGGAAATTACCATTATTCTCCTATCCTGGGGTCAGCCTGAGATGTGGCCCAATGCCCTGTGACAAGGGCATGAAGGAAGTGGTGGCTGGGGACCTTTTATACCTCACAAAGAAGACACCAAAGTTGCTATCATAAAGGAAGGGGTGGCTATTTGACCTGGGTCAGCTATTTTCTAGTGTTCTCTTTTGCTGTGGTTCTTTTCATAGCTGTAGCCTGAGTTTACTCTTTTACTCATCTGACTGCATGCTGCTGAAGCTGACATTCCACAGATGGCTTGTGATACTTGACTGAGTCCGTCATGGAGGTGTCAGGTGGCTTAGTTATTCAGTGTCTGAGCCAGTGGTTCTCAACCTGTGTGTTGTGACCCATTTTGGAGGTCGCACATCAGATATCCTGTATATCAGATATTTACACTATAATTTATAACAGTAGAAAAATTACAGTCATAAAGAGCAATGAAATTTTTATGGTTGGGGTCACCACAACAAGAGGAACTGTATTAAAGAGTCATAGAATTAGGAGGGTTGAGAACCGCTGCTCTAGGCCAGCCAAGTCTATGTAATGACTTCCAGGACAGCCAGGACCACATGGTGAGGGGCTGTCTCAAAAAAAGAAGAAAAAGAATGAATAAATCTATAAATGACTACTTCAGCAGTTTCTTTTTCTGCAGCCTCTTCAAGCCAGATTCTTCATTCAAAGAAAAACAAAAAACAAAACAGGTTTTCTTTTTTCTTTTTCTTTTTTTTTTTTCTACATTTGTTTTGTGTGTGGGCTTACTTGTTGTACACAAAGAACCTGAGGAAGTTGGTTCTCTAATATCACATGGGTTCCAGGGATTGTACTAGCTGAGCCACCTGCCAGCCCAGTTACTTTGTTTCTTAAGTCTTACCTTATTTTCATACCTCATACCAATAGAAGTTAAGCTGATGGCAAGTTTTTTCTTCTCTCTAACACCAAAGCCACCAGCTGAAGACTAGACAAACTCAATGAAACATCTGATATTTATACAGGAAGGCCTAGGGTACCTCATTACCAACATTTCAAAACCAGAACTGAGGCACTTAAGCTTCAGTACAATACTGTGAGCTTCAACATTGAGCAACATTATAAAACATTATAAGACATGCTACTTTATAAAAGACTGATCCAAGACATTGGTCCTGAAAATAATATTTTTTTATTTTTTTCATTGAACTACATTTCAGTAACCTATATCCAACTAATGATCTAAGAACAACAGAAAAATCTGAAAGGCCCTTGGGTGGGCACATGACTCAGCCTTGTTTGAACACTATAATCTGTACTCCTGGAAAAGACAATTCAGTATTAAATAAAGCAGCAACATAGATATTACTCAGGATTCTCAATTCAGCCGAGTGATGGTGGCAAACAACTTTGATCCCAGGAGGCAGAGGCAGGCGGATATCTGTGAGTTTGAGACCGGCCTGATCTACAGAGTGAGTTCCAGAACAGGCTCCAAAGCTACACAGAGAAACCCTGTCTCAAAAAAAAAAAAAAAAAAAGAAAGAAAGAAAAGAAATCTCAATTCTCAATTCTAGGGTGAAAATAATCATGTCTCACAAACACTGGCTACTTTAGCCAAAAGCATGGGGCAGGGGCTTTAAATAAAGAAAGGGGTTCAAATCACAAGCCAACTTTTCTTTTGCCAAAAGAAATTACCAAATCTCTGAGTAAGCTATATTTGCACCTCTTCAGATCTTTTCATCTGAGTATTTTTATCAGCTGGCACAGTTTCAAAGTATTCAGTCCTAAATATTGTAATTAGTCTTAAGTATTTTACGTATCACTTCACACTCTCCCAAGCATTTTATTGATTATCTCACACAACATCACAATGTGTGTAATTTTGGTATTATTAATGTCTTTATGGAGAAGGAATTAAAATGCATTTGTTAAAACATCCAGCTAAGATAGCTCAGGAAATCTAGAATAGGTATTGGCTATTACTAGCTCCTTTGAGTTTGGGGCTTAAACGCATCAATGCATCTGATTACTAGTATTGCCACTTGCTCAGTGGTTTCTCCAAGAACACAGATGACAGCACCAAATTAATGAAATCCAGGCCCATCACACCGTAGGGCAGCAGAACTGTTTTTCCAGAGGTCTGGAAAAGTGCCTAGATGTTAAGAGTTTAAAAGAGCAGTTGTGCATGGTTTACATACTTGGTTTGCAGATTCAATTGAGGTTTCTTCACTTTTCAAAAGAACCAAGCTTGTAATTAAACTACCATAAAATGGTAGTTGGTGCTGCAGGGCTCACCAGCAGGTTTGGGTTACAATTGCAGTAAAATGGTGGATTAAACACCCAGAATAATTACTGACTCTAAAAAGTAAACTCACTAATAGTCATACTGGAGAATTTTTAAGCACACAAGACTATGTTTTTTAATGGTGTATTGCAATGCAGCCCAGTCTTAACATGAACTTGTGATCCTATCTCAGCATCCCCACTGTCTACAGACCACAGGTGTAAGCTAGCACACCCTTGCAAATGTAGTTTAATAAATGAATCCTTAGCTGTAAGGGTTAGTGTAGATAGGTTAATGGAAGAATTCGCAATTAAAGATTGGCAACGCTAATCTTTAAGATACCAAATTCAAAACTGGAGAACACCAAGGATCAAAGGTATTAAAGACCTCAGGGCTGTAGCCTCAACTCATTTAAGGAAGGAGTTGCCAATTCAAATACAGCCAATTTAATTGTATTCAGGGGAGATGAGAGGATTCCAAACTGGTAATTCCTCCAACACAAAAAAAAAAAAAAAAAAAAAAAACCAAACTGGCTCTTTTTCCTCAAAACAAATTGCCTACCAGTCATTCAACTGGAAACTTCTCTCTTTAATGGCTTCCACAGGGCTTAAGTAGACTTGAAAAGTGCCTCTCCTCTATTGGGAGGGGAGGAGAAGGCTATCAGTGCCTTGGTTATAAGTTTTCAACAGCTAGAGTCCCTCCCAAAGCATTGAAAACAAGAGAGAAACATTCAATGAGAGCTAGAGCTAGGAGAAGTTACTTGCTGTAAAGTACAAATTAATTTTATCATACGCTACCTCCAGCAACTTAAAGAAATAGACATCACATGGGAACTACTCTATAGTTTTATACATTTTTATTAGTTTTTAATTTTTATAAAATAAATATATTTTCATCAAACTTTTAATGGCAGGCCTGCAAAACAAATTCCCAGCTATGAGAGATTATTTTGCCGGGAGTCATCTGGAGAATAATAAGTGTTATTAAGAATCTTCTATAGAGGAAAGAGAGGTTAATTTTTTAAGAAACTTAACAAAGCAAAACAAACAGGCAGGCCAAAGAAAGGCAGCCTCTAACCAGGCCCTCTTCCAAGCAGTCTATATAACATGTCAAACACAATTCACTTACGGTAGAAAACCTAGCAATGTAGAATCAATGTCCTCCTCTCAAACTGTTCAATTCTAAACTCCTGCCCCCAGCAAAGCAAAAGACTGGGGGCTGGAGTTGTGCTAAGAGTAAGAACTGGACAGGGTAAGATCTTTCCGAGCAGTTCCTGGGTTTGTTTTTCCACAAGGTACTGGGGACCCGGGAATGTTTTGTAAATGAGAAAAGGGACCAAATGATCCAGCTCTTCCGTCAATAGAGACAATTGGTGAGGCTGTGGCCAATAGAAGCCTGAAACAGATGAGCAGTGAATAGAGTGCATTCATGGGTACATTTAGTAAGACTTTGAGGACAAAGCTGAAGAGGTTCTCAGGATTAAGTGTATCAAAGTGTTCTGATACAGTTTGGGGAAGAATGTCTTTTGTTTGAAAGTTTTGGTTCTTTTTATCATTACTGTTCTGTGTCAATGGAGATACTGCTGGGGGCCAGAAGAGGGTGTCAGATCCCCTAGAATTACAGGCAACTGTGAGCTGTCTGACTCTTTTTCTCTGAAAAAGCAGTAAGAACTCTAAAGCAGAGAATTTTTTTAAAGAACCTAGTACAGTAAACTTCACATTTATCAGCATCAGAATTAACCTGAAGGAAGACATTTATGATGCAAATTTAAGAAACTCCTGCAAGTTCGACACAGGGTAGGATCAAAGCTTTCATTCCTCACTCCTAGTTATCAGTCCCCTAATGCTCTAAGGTTAAAGCCAAAGGGCAAAAGAACATTCTTTGTGAAGGACACAATGTAATGAATGAATGGATAATGAGAAAGCTGGTGAATCAGAAAAAGGCTAAATAGAATCAAACTGCTTAAAATCTTTACAATTCATATTAGCTACTGAAGTCACACAAAGGTTCCACCAGAAAGTAGTTCACCAAGGGAAATTAGGAGATTTCCACAGACTGGGTAGGAAGTAATCCCCAAGTCCTAAACAACCAGCACATTGGGGAAAAGTGGTGCCTTCCATAACTATTTACATGCAAAATAGATGTTCCTAAGGACCAAAGGAATTTTACTGATACTTTATCATACTATTAATTAAAATGTCTAGCCAGAAATGAAGACAGACTTATTTGTGCTGGCACTATTGACATTTTGGGTTGTTGCAGGGTTTTGTGGGTATCTTTAACATGTTTACCAGACTATGAGTAGCAAATGTACAGTCTTAAGTTTTTTGTTGTGTTTGTTCTCTTCTTTGGGGGGGGAGGGGAGACAGGGTCTCATGTATCCCAGGCTGCCTGTTAACTCACTTTGAGTATAAAATGGCTTTTAACTTCTGATCTTCATGCTCCACCTAAATGCTGGGATTACAGTCCCCTGGGATTGATCAAACAGGGTTGTATGTATGCTAGGTAAACTGATCTAAGTCTCTAGTCCTATTTCGCCAGAACTGCCAAATTTCCCTCAGTGTGGGGCATGATAAACACCCTAACTGAGAGGCACTGCCTATGATTAAGGGGTTTTGCAAAAAGGAAAGGCCTTGTAATCAAATGGACTATATCACATAATGGTTGAAAATCTCAAGGAGGATAAGTGAGGTATCCTACTCACCTCATCATGCAAGAGGATCTTGAGTTAAGGATAGCCTGTTCTGCAAAAATGGCACCCCCCCCAAAAAAAAAAAACTGAAAACCTCAATGGACCTAAGTTTTACCTAAGTTTTAGTATTTAAAATGTGGACTAGGCCTGTGAAAGAGTCACAAAAAAATAATAAGCCCAGTCCTGGTAAAATTTACACCAGGTAAAATAAAAGTGTGCGCCATACCAGTGCTCTCACTACAGCCTAAATTCTATTCTTGGCATCCAGGGAATCCCAAGGGACCAGTAAATCCAATTCCAGGAGCCTTGAGATTTGAATGGGGAAAAACACATATCTGTATTTTTTCACTAGCTGAAAAAAGAAAACATTTTCTCTCATATGTATCAACTCCTACCCATTATCAACAATGAAATCTTTTTTGTTTGTTTTTCTGAGACATGGTTTCTCTGTGTAGCCCTGGCTGTCCTGTAACTCCCTCTCATCCTCTGCCTCAAGTGCTGGAATTAAAGGCCTGTACCACAACACCCATCTCATATTTTGTCATATGTTCCAATTGAAAATAGTGATTTTGTTCTGCAGTGGTCTGAAATTCTACATTTTTTTACTAGTCCTGTTTCTCCTAGCACTCAGGAGGCAGAAGCAGGAAGATCTCTGTAAATTCCAGGCCAGCCTGGTCAACAAAGTTCCAAGACAGCCAGTGCTACAAGGGGAAATCCTGTCTCCAAAAACCACAAAGAGAGGTAGATGGTCATGGGGATAAGAAGCACATGTTACTTTGGGGAGGGGCATTTTGAAAATGTAAGTAACTGTTAATTCATGCACCTAAAACATCAGTTACAGGGTGGGGATGTGGCCCAGTGGCACAAGATTGCTTCACATGCATAATGCCCTGTGTCTACCTTACATAATGTCCTAGGTTCCATCCCTAGCACCACACTTAGAAGTGACAATCCAGGGAAAAGGACCCCTACACCAAAACCTTTTCATCTAAGAATACTCCTTACGCAGTCTACTATTCATATTAACCAAGATTTTTGTTACAAAAGTAATGTGTAAATCTGAGGGACACTAGCAAGAGATTACAATGCCTCATTCAGCTCTAAACACCCAGCATCCTGATTAGCTGCTGGGACCAAAACAAGAGAGTGTATCCTCCACCAGTCAAGATACCCAGCTACACCATGGGACCAATTTTTTCCCCCTCAAGACAGGGTTTCTCTGCGGCTTTGGAAGCTGTCCTGGAACTAGCTCTTGTAGACCAGGCTGGCCTTGAACTCAGAGACCTGCCTGCCTCTGCTTCCCGAGTATTGGGATTAAAGGCATGCACCACCACTGCTGGGCCCCAATTTATTATATTGTTAGCTTTGAGCTGAAAAAAAAATCATGTTTCCTGGAATCAACTGTCCTCAGAGTCCAACACTTTCCTTACAGGACAAGCAAAGATGAGCTTTGTTGGGCTAGAGAGACGGCTCAGCACTTAAAAGCACTGGCTGTTCTTTCCAGAGGATCCAGGTTAAATTCCCAGCTCCAAATGGCAGCTCACAATTGTAATTCCAATTTCAGGGGACCAGCCACCCTCACTCAGACACACATGGAGGAAAGACACCAATGCACAGAAGATAAAAAAAATAAAAAATGAGCATTTGTTTTAGCAAAAACCACTTTCTGGGTTACTTCATCAGCAGGTACACTAAATACTACCACCAGACTTAAGTTAGCTTGCATTGGTAACTATGTTAGAATGGAACAGAAACAATAACATTGCTAAGTTTAATTCCACTGAAATCACATTATGAAACTGCTCCATTAGGAAGGATTACTGACAAGGGGGGGAGGAAACAGACATGTACCCAAACTTCACAACCATTTGACTCACCCTTGAGTCACATCCAATACTTACATGCCAAGAGTAATGCCTTTGACTCATTATCAACAATTAAATGTTTTTAAAGACCTCACACATGGATCTCTCACCAAGTACCCCTTAATTGAAAAGGAAAGTAATTTAAAAATCCCTATGATGTAGTCAAATCACCCCATTTCCCAAATGTGACTGTGGATAGTAAGGACATGCCTTAGGCTTCATTTAATGACAGCTTTCTTTGGTATCATTAGGTTTTTGAGAAAGGATGTCGTATCTATATAGCCCAGATTGGCCATGAACTTACTGGAATTCTCCTGCCTCAGGCATGAGCCACATGTGCCCAACCCATCATAGCTTTCTTGTCTATTTGTTATTGTTTTGAGAAAGGATCTAACCATGCTGAAACGGATTTAGATATTTAAGACCCACCTGGGTGCTGGGATTAAAAGTCTGCCAATATGCCTGGCTGCAGTTGTCTTAGTTTTAATTAGGAACAAAGTGCAGAGTTAAAACATTAACAGCTAATGCTTGATATTTCCCTCTTAAGCGCCTTTCACTGAGCTTTACATGTGCACTCACCTTTATTCTCAATGTTTAAACTAGGAGGAAGGTTTAACCTTCTGTGGAAGTGCTAGAATTTTTCTGACCCCACACTAAGCTCACTATCCCTCAAGCCCACTATAAAGCTCAAGAAGGATTTATAAGTGTTCCCATGGTGATTATATGAGGAACATATCCCCCAAATTCCCCCCTTCCCCGTTGGGAGGCCTTTGGCCTGCTCACCAGTTTCTTCACATTCCTCACTACTAAACTCACAGTGCTAGAACTCCCATTAACCAGTGAGCCTTGAAAACTGCCAAGCTAACACTCAGTAAAGCCTTTGTGATCTTACACTCTTCTGCAGCTCTACCACCCAAGTACCATCTTATCTATGGATTCTCCCCACAGCTGCCTCCCTTCCCTCCACTTCCTAAGTGGGAAGTGACCTACACTACTTTTTTTTTTCAGCTCAATTCTGACCACCCAAGCACAATGACTTGCCTAACAACCCTATAGTTTACAGGTACACAGTAAAAGCCCTGAGGTGTGCACTGTCCCGTCCCTTCCCTTCCTCTTCCTCCCACCCCCTCCAACCCCGGAAAGAGAAGATGCAGATGTGACTCAAAATCGTTAAGAAAAAGCAGACTGAAATTCATGTTTTGCTCCAAATCCCAAGATTTTATTTTTTGTCTTTAAACTATCAATCTTGTGCTCTCTGAAATACTTTAGAATTGGAGGAAAAGTGCTCAGAAGTTCGGAAAAACAATGAAGTCGATGTAAAAAATCCTAACAGAAAAGGTCTTCCATCAGTGGAGAAGCCAGAGCAAATACAAGGTCTGGGCAACACACTACATGTGGGATGATCCGGAAAATGCACATGCAAGTCTGCAGCAGTCTTTTAAAAGCCCCATCATTCCCGCCCCCAGAGCCCATGCTCGATTCTCTCAAAGAAGCCTGCACTGCATCCCTACCCTTCAAATTCCAGTACGCAATAGATCCTCTCAACCTTTTCTGGGGAGAAGAGGCTCTGCTTTCTGAGCATCCCGGATTAGAGGTGATGGTGGTGGCTATAATTCCCGCGCCCAAATCTTATGCTTCCCCACCCCCAATAGTAATTTCCTTTTTCTGTCTGCTGGGTCCCTTTTCTGAGGATCCATCAGTCTCCTACACAGTGAACGAAGAACCTTGCAAACGCCAAGTGGCCCTGATCCTTCTCTTGCCCTGGCTGTCCGTAAGGGGGAAACCCCCACCCCCACCAAGATGGAAATTCAGCAGCCTGCCAGCACAGGAAAAGGTAGCGTGGGCAGTAGTCCCGCGCCGCGCACACCCCTCGCCCAGGCCTGCCCGGAATGGGCTACAGCGCTCGGGCACCCGCCCCCAATGGGGATCTGCAGCGCCCCACAGCCTGAAAGGGATTTCCCCCCGCCCCTAGCGAGGCGTGGAGGGGGGCGAACCCGCGTGGACCCACGGTCCAGGCCCGGAAGGGCGGTGCGGCTGGCACACAGCGACAAGGCTCCTCCAGGCCCCCGCAGCGCGGCCACGAGCGAGCTCCGCGAGGACCAAACCCAGCGGGGACCGCAGGGACGCGGCGCGGCCTCCGCCGATGCACGAGGGCCAGCAGCGTGCTCAGCGCCGCAGCCGCCAGGGAGACGCAGGCGCCGCGCGACCGCCCGCATTGTTCAGCCCGCCGCGCGCGCCCCGGTGCCTGGCCCTGGCCTCAGCCCCGCAGGCGCGGAGGGAATGGTCGCACTGCCGCCGCCAATGCTACTGCTGCCGGCGCCGCTGCGACCGTGCAGGTGGCGATCGGCGCCCTCACCTTTGGCGCCGAGCGTGAAGTCGAGCGTGCTGTGCCTTGCTGCTGCCATAGTGTGGCGAGGCCCTGTGCCATGCCTGGGGAGGCGACCGCGGGAGACTGAGGGACCGCGCGGCGTGTCAGGCTGCGGGCCGGCGGGGAGTGCACTGCGCCGGGGGAGGCCAGGAGTAGGAGGTGGGCGGGGCCGCGGGGAGCGACCCGGGGCGCAGGGGCGGGGCTGACCCGCCTCCTAGAGGAAGAAGCAGGGACGCCTCCAGCCCCGAACTTGGAGAGCTGGGTGTGAGGCCTCCCTAATGGTGGAAACGCGGGCGCCTGCTCCCTGGTGTGCGTCACCAATGGCCGCGCCCTGCTCTAAGGCTCTGGCCAGGCTCTCCCGCCATTCGCCATCCGTTAGGAGGTCACCTCAGTTTTAAACCGCTCATTGCGACTTCCGGGGGGGCCTCCCTATACACTTCCCTATATGCCTATCCCTCCTTCCCAAGCCAAGGCCCCAGTTACTTCCTCACCATGTGAAAAAAATAAATAAATAAAATGCTAGGATCTACCCTCGTAGCCTAAAAGTATAGCTTGCCTTTTCCTTAAAATGCACAAGAAACCCATTGGGATTATTAGTAACATTTCTATTAGTAAGGGGTAGTATTTGACAACAGAATAGAGTGTTCACATACATTCAAGTGGCATACATTTTCATGCAAAATAGGAAAACAAAAGAATCAAGGACTAAACCTGACTGAGAAGTTGCAGATTTGAGAGCCTCTCCCTCAGGACTTCCCCCTCCATGGTTCCTCTGTTCTTTTCTATGAGCCTACAGCCTTGACCTAATTTTCGACCATTGGTAGTATTCAACAAAATGGGACAAAAGAGAAGTAAAGTGCCTGTGAACGAAAACCATTCTTTATTGCAGGAGCAAATCCCTGGGCAAATGAGTCCATCATTGTGTGGGGTTCCTCTCCTGCATACCGGGAATTGTTGTACTGGTTGTTATACTTGAGGTTAGTGAATTCTGTGTCTCCTTAACAGCACAAAAAAAAAAAAAAAAAAAAAAAAAAAACAGATTTAAGCTTGGCTTTCGCTTAGGCAGCAGTTTCTAGTGGTGTTTTGTTTCTTTTGGTTTGGGTTGTTTTTTGTTTGTTTGTTTGTTTTGTTTTGTTTTCACATGTTGGTTTTTTTTTTAATGAGCCCTTCACACTTTCCTGCAAGAAGATAGCAATGACTTTGTAACAGTTTCAACACTCATTAAACTATATCCCTTTTCTTTGTTCTGTTGTTGCTTCCTTCTCTGGAGAACAGGTCCCACTCTATCAGCCTGCAGCTCCTCTCTGTCCCTTTCTTCTGGAATCAAGTCACTGGAACATAGTTGTTCTCCTGTGTGTTGCAAGGGCTGTAGGAGCTTCACAAGCAGGGCACACGCCACATTCCCTGCTCAGCAGTGGGATAAGCCACCTGCCTGCTCTTACTCCACTATCTGCTGTCACTACCTTTAACTTCTTAAGAATTTTTAACAGAAGGTATTGAGGTTGACTGAAAAGTATTTGGCTGGTCCTGCTCAACAAATTGTGTAGGGCAGTGTAGGTTGCCGTGGGCTCCTGATTGAAACAAATCCTCCCACAGAAATTGCACTTCACCTTGCAAAATGTGAAATAAGCTGAGATGAAAGCTCTTTAAGGTGCTTTGTCATTAACTGATGGCAAAAGAGAGCCATGAAGTAAAATGGAGTTTACCAAAAATGCCTCAGGAAGATAATAAAATACGAGCAATAAATGAGTCTTGATATAGGATCAACATTGTTGGGTGGTATTAGCAGTTTACTACAAGGATCTTCCCAAATCTACACCATCCTGGCAAGACTATTAAAGATAGGACATGGGAGCCAGGCGAGAAGGGATGGTGCAACCCTTTCATCTCAGCACTCCAGCATAGGTAGGCTGACCTCTGTGTGTTTGAGACCAGACTCGTCTACAGTGTGAGTTCCAGTACAGCCAGGACTACACAGTGAAACCCTGTCTTAGAAAGACAAAACAAACAGAAAAATAGTACATGGGAAGAAACCAAAGGCCTCTATAAACATCTCCAACTGTGCTATGACTACCCATTTTGATTCTGGAACATGTTTTCATTGCTTGAGTTTTTGCAATCTAGACCCCCAACTTTGAGGGCTGTTTCAAAACTAATCATTTAGGATGTGGCTGATGACTGTATCATAGTTGACCACTAAATGTAATTAGTCAGCTGTTACAACATCAAAGAGCTCTTTGACTCCTCTTGCAACAACAACAACAAAAAAGCAGGAATTCTCTATAAAGTAATATTTTTATCTTTGTGGTGGTATGAATGAGAATGGCTCCCATAAGCCCACATGTTTGAGTAAGTGGTCCCCAGTTGGTAGAACTGTTTGGGAAGAATTAAGAGGTGTGGCCTTGTTAGAGGAGACCTGTCACTGTAGGTGGGCTTTGAGGTTTCCAATTATCTCTCTGTCTCATGCTTGTGAATCAAGATTTGAGCTCTAAGCTCACTTCTCCAGTTCCATACCTCTCTGCCTACTGCCATTGTCCCTGCCATGATGGTCATAGACTCACTCTCTGAAACAATAAGCCCCCCAAAAACTGCTTCTACTATAAGTTGCCTTGGTCAGGGTGTCTTAGCACAGCAATAGGAAAGTAACTAACACAAACATGAAATGTCCCCACACATGCATAAATTGAAGGCCTGGTCCTCAGGTGGTAACAGTCTTTGCCACCAAAGGTAGTAGAAACTTTAGGAGGCCTAGCTGGCTGAAGGAACTAGGTCACCATGGGTGTGTCTTTGGAGGTATCTTGTTCCTGGCCTCTTGCTGTTGTTCTCTGCTCCCTGGTTACCATGAAGAAATTTTGCTCCTGAAGCACTTCTGCCATGATGTTCATCTGCCTAATGATCCAAAAACAATGGGGGCAGCTAACCATGATGGAGAGCATAAGCCAAAAGAAAGACTTTACCTTTTTGAGTTGTTTGTGTTAAGTACTAACCCATTAACCATAGCCTACTCTTTGAAACAACTTCCTGGTTGACAAATTTTTTTCCATTGGCAAAAATGTGAATAATATGGATTATTCATAGCCAGACATTGGTGGCACATGCCTTTAGTCCACTCAGGAGGTAGAGGCAGGCAGATCTCTGTGAGATGGAGGCCAGCCTGGTTTATAGAGCAAGTTCCAGAATAGGTTCCAAAATAATACAGAGAAACCCTGTCTGGAAAAACAAAGGCAAAATAGAGGAATGAAAAAGCAAAAGCTGCCTTACTTCCCAGGAACTGGTGTTGAAAGGATGAAAAAATACAGCCTAAGTCTCAAATGACCACAGGAAGCTAAAAGTTTAGAAATACTATCTAAAAAGCCCTAAAAAACCTCAAATTCCAGACCCTGTCCTCTGCCAGTAAATAGGCAAGGTCACACTCCTTGCTGTTTATGACAGACAGGCCCTTGAGTACATAATCCTGATAACAGAAAATGAGCTGACTAACCGCTTATCTGACTTTGTAAACTGCTTGTGAAGCCCCCTCCCCAGTGACCTATGTGTGGGCTTTGTTGTAAACCCTATAAAAACTGTCTCAATTCTGCCTCGAGGTCCTCAGCCCGATGACTGTGGACCTCAGTGCACCTGAAATAAAAATTCCTTGTGCTATTTGCATTGAGACTGCTTCTTATGATTGATTTGGGATGTCGCCTTTCCTGTGTGGGAGCATGAAGGTCCACACTCTGCAGGTCTTTCAGTGTGTGCTATGAGAAATAATTCCCCAAACACTAAAATCCAATAAGCCAGTCTGTCCTGCTTGTGCCCGGACAAGGCACAAGCAAAGCTACTCCATAATCATGACTCCACATGGACAAAATGTGAACACTGTTCAAAGCACAAAGGTGATCAGACACTGCCCAGTCTTGCTAATAGTGATGCCTACTGCTTCTCTACCAAGCCCAGGTTTATTCTAGCTCTTATTTGCCCCACTTCTAGGGATATTTGCTAAGATGCTCAACCATAGACATATAGCTTTGGCACTATCCAACCCTGACTCCCTGAAATGCTCCCCAAACCACCTGATGCAAATCCCCTAAGTCAGCCTCTCTCTCTCATCTCTGGCTCAGATGTCCCAAGGTCCCCAAGGTGTATGTTCTTCCAAACATGATGAAAAAAGCTTGTTGAACTCCAGAGATATTCCCAAGAGTATGTTACTGGAGAGTAGTGAGAATGTCAGTAATAGTATGACATCATAGCTTAAAAGTAAAAAAAAAGAAAGAAACCTGTTTAACAACATGTTATTTCATGTTAGGCCTTAGTTCTACCCAAAAGTCATTTTGAAATGGGCATACTTGCTCATTAGCCTTTGAGCCATGTTGGATATCAGCAACAGAGTTTTTATAAAGTCAGAGGAAGAGCTGCACTTGGCACAGATAGCAACAGAAACTACTAAGAGGAAAGAAGTTCAAGATGGTGATGATGGTGATAGTCACAGTGGAGGAAAGGCTAAGGTGCTTAACTGGAAATGTTCAAAAGCTGTAAGAGCCACTGGAATGTCATCCATTTTGTTGCCATTCTTAATTTTGTTGTTTGTTTGTTGTTTGGTTTGTTTTGAGATAGGGTTTCTCTGTGTAGCTTTGGAGCCTGTCCTGGAACTAGCTCTGTAGACCAGGCTGGCTTCAAACTCACAGAGATCTGCCTGCCTCTACTCCTGAGTGCTGGGATTAAAGGTGTGCACCATCAACACCCAGCTCTCTGTTGTCATTCTTAACTGGCCTCTTGAAGGATGGTAGAGTGGGAATGGGAGGAAGTTGCAGCTCTGAAAAGCTGCCTGACTACCAAGGGCAATAACTCTCCATTTTATTGCTTAGATTTCTGCTTTTTTACCATTTCACATGGGAACCCTGGAGATGGTGTATGAACACATTCGAGTGTGCATGCACATGCACACACACCCTCCTGTGTGCAGCTGAGGTGAAATCACTTCCTCTCTTCAAAATTTGGCATTCCATACTAGGCTTTGAATAGCTGTTAAAAATCTGGATTACTCCCTTACCATTTTTTCCAGTTGGATATGGGACTCGCCCAGCTATGTAAACACAACAGTATTTAAAATGCTGATTTAAAACTGTGGAACTAAAAGAGAGGATTGGATCTTTGACAGTGATTCACAATTTCAGCTGCACACAAGAACCACCTTGGGACTTTAAACACATGGCTGCTGCCTGAGCATCAGCCTTAGTGTGTCATTAGGCATAGCCGTTGCTTTGGAATTGTAAAAAACAAAACAAAACAAAAAAAAAAAAAAAAAAGAAAGAAAGAAACAAAACCTAAGAACCTAAGAGAGTCCCATATAAAGCCAAGAGTAGTACTGCCAAATCCTAAAGCAGTTTATGTCATAATAGGTATCACTACACTTCACATTCACACAGATAGCCAGAATAAACAAATGTGAAAAGACAAAAAGTAAGGAGTGTGGGAATGCAGGGAGACTGGAACTCTCATGTGTTACTCTGGGGGATATAACAAAATGCATCCATCCTCTGTGGAAAATTTGACATAGTGCTCTTGCTCAGTGGTAGATTGCTTTAGCATGCCTGAGGTCCTGGGACCTATCCCCAGCACTTAAAGGAGGGGAGGGATGATGAGATAATTATCATATGATCCAATACTTCACTCTTGGATATGTACACAAAATAATTGAAACTAGGTGTTCATGAGAATAAATGTTTATGGAAGGATTAGTCACAATGCCACAAAGGTGGAAACAACTCAAATGTCCATCCATAGAGGGACAAACATGTGATATATTCATGTAATGTGACATTCATTACAGGAATGAATGTCCTGATATGAACAAAAAACCAAGGCATCATGATAAGTGAACAAGCCTTAGAAGAAAACTTATTTATGTGAAATGTCCACAATAGGTAAGACCATAGAGACAAAAGAGAGTCAAATGTGAAAGTCTTTACTGTGCTAGAGCTACAGGTTTGCTTTTGGGGTGATGTCTTGAAACTAAATGGGGCCAGCAAACTAGCTCTGTAAAGAAAGGGTAAGGGTGCCACCAATCTTGACAACCCAGTTTCCAAATGGCAGAAGGAGAAAACTGACTCCCATAAGTTGTGCTCTGACCCCAACACCCATGCAATGGCATGGTACAAGCCCAGGTTCTTTGAAGACACACATGCACACCCTACATACATACACACACAAAATAATAAATATACACACTACTCACATACATAATACAGAATACAAATAATAAGTAAAAATAAAGTTTAAAACCTCAATAGAGAAGAGCATAATGTTGCAAGCCTATTTTAAAAATAGATTTTTTTTTTTTGGGCTGGGTGTTGGTGACACATGCCTTTAATCCCAGCTCAAGAGGCAGAGGCAGGCAGATCCCTGAGAGTTCAAGGCTAGCCTGGTATACAGAGCTAGTTCCAGGACAGGCTCCAAAGCAATACAGAGAAACCCTGTCTTGAAAAACCAAAAAAAAAAAAAAGAAAAGAAAAGAAAAAGAAATAGATTTTTTAATATTTTTAAATACAATATATTCTAATTATGGTTTCTCTTCCCCCAACTCCTCCCCATCCTCATCCACTCCACCTCCTCATCCACACAAATCCATATCCTTTCTTGGTCTCATTAGAAAATCAACAAACATTTAAATATTAATAATAATACACTAAGATGAAATATAAAATAAAAACAAACATGAATAGGACAAAATTAACAAAAGAACAAGAAAAAAAGTGAAGGAAAAACATATACAGAGACACACACATTTACACACACACAGAAATCCCATAAAAACACAAAACTGGAAACCATAATATACAAGCAAAACACCTATAAAGTTAAGAAAAAATGTTCAGACAAAGCATTATAAGGCAAAAAACAAAACAACAAAAAATAGCCCAACTCCAAAAATACCATTGAGTTCATTGGTGTTGGTCATCCACTGTTGTACATGGGGCTACCCTTGAGCATGGTTTGTATACCCAGTGAGATTCCTTAGGAGAAAACTAATCTTTTCTTTGCAAGTGGTCAACAATTGGAGAAAGTTTCTAGGTTAGGGATGGAGGCATGTGTCCATTTCCCATCTCAACATTGGGACCTTTGTAAATAGCACATGTCTTTAATCTCACCACTCAGAAGATAGGAACAGGCAGATCTCTGAGTTCAAGGTCAACCTTGTTCCAGTTTAGTCATGGCTACATACATAATCAGACCTTATCTCAAAATATCTTTTGTTTACAAAACCTAGAGTTGGGTGTGGTGGTTCACGCCTTTAATCCCAGCACTCAGAATGCAGAAACAGGTGGATCTCTGAGTCTGTGGTGGGACTGAATGAGGTCCAGGGAAACCAGAGCTACATAGAGAAATCCTGTCTTGAAAAAACAAATAGCCTAAAACCTAAATAGATGTGACAGTTATACAACATGGCAAAGCACATTAATCCTTCATGAGATCAAACTCCCACAGGCTGATTTGCTCTTGAGGGCCCTGCCCCCTCAATACTGTTACATAGTGGGCCTCAACATTAGTTTGGGCAGGAAAAAAACACATTCAAACCTCAGCATAACTCCATCATGTTTGTATCATAGAGCTACTTAGAAACGTTTAATAAGAGAACTTCACCAAGTGAGGCAAATTTTAAGAAAAGCAAATTATTGATAGGACAGAGTTTAACTGAGAGGTTGTCAACCACAGCACGAGGACCTTAGGGTAGTCTCTCTAAGGCTTATGTGCTTCTACAAGTTCAAATGCTAAATTGCAGGGGCTGAGTACTTAAAAGCCCAGTGGTAAAGCACATACTTTGTATGCATGAAGCCCAGGGGCTGAGTACTTAAAAGCCCAGTGGTAAAGCACATACTTTGTATGCATGAAGCCCCTGGGTTTAATTCCCAGCACCAAGCAAAGAGAAGTTAACTCTAAGAGATTGGTGCTCTCATCCTCATTTTACAAGTGGGTTAACAGGGTCACAGATAGGTCACATACTTATAAAGTGCTAAGAGACAGTACACAAAGCTAGGGCAGGAGGCTGCAGGATAGGGGTGTGTACCTCCCAACTGTTCTAGTTCTGATTGCTTGACCTGAGTTGTTCTAAACAGCTTCCATTTTTAGTTCCTTAACCACCCTACCCCTCTTCCCTGCCTATGAGAGTCTGCTTCCCCTGCACCAGTAGACACCTGTGCCCTATCAGGGTGTGGATGTTTGGAAGAGATACTCTCTAGCTCTTCCCTGGGGCTCAAGCCCATGCTTAGGGTAAAATTCCAACCTTACCTGTCACTAGCTAAGTAACAGGTATAATAGGTTCATCACTCTCTTTGTGCTTCCTCTCCCCTCTCTGAAATGGAGTTAGCAATACTACTTTGGGTCATAAGGTTGATATAATAATTAAATTATGCACTCAGAATGCAGAGACCAGAGAATCTCTGAGTTTGAGGCCACCCTGGCCTACAGAACAAGTTCCAGAACAGCCAGGGTTACACTGAGAAACTCTGTCTTGAAAACGAATTTTTTAAAAAAAGAATTAAATTCATAAATACATGGCAGGCACTGAGGGAACTATCTGACACATGACATTATTGATAAATGGCAGGTACACTGAAAACGACATCAGTGATACTAAGGTGATATACTCCTTCAGGACTTTGTACATCTCACCCTGTGTTTAGAGACCCCAACCTGGTATATGGTTAGGCCTCAATATATGACTCTTGAAATGAACTGTGCATGCTCCTCACCCAAAGAACCAAATTCTCTGTGGCCAGAACAGTGAGGGAGCTAAGAATCTTAAACAATCAATGTTGCCAACAGGAGGAGGTTTATGTACATATTCCATTTGTGTCCCTGATCCCCAAGACTTCGGGGTAGGTCATAGTCCATTCAGAAGTCACTAAGAGTTCCTTTTCATTATTTTTGAGATCAGTGTTCCTCATCCTTCCTAATGCTATGAGCCCTTCATACCGTTCTTCGTGTTGTGGTGATCCTCCAACCATAAAATTATTTCATTGCTACTTCATAACTGTAATTTTCTGCTGTTATGAATCATACTGTAAATATCTGATATGCATGATGGTCTTAGGTGACCCCTGTGAAAGGGTTATTCAACCCCAGTGGATGGCAACCCATATTTTAAAAATTTCTGTTCTACAATTTTTTATTAAATACAAGGTTATGAGACATGTTAAGGCAGCTATAATATTCATTTGTATTACTAGTATCTCTTGTAGAATTCAGATACAGAACTCAAAAGGACAAGGAGTCAGTTCATACTATTAACCTGTGGCCATTACTCAGCCCTGTGGGTTCACATTTCCTAAGATATATATATGCCTCAGAAGGTTCCTATAGCAAAAGAAAGCCTAGATAACTGTGACTACACACCTCTCAGCTCTGAGGAGAAGACCAAGTCGGAGGAAAAAAATAAAACAACCTCTCTGAAGAGACTCTCTACTTGAGACTTGCTAAGTTCTTTTTTCTCCACAGGAAATGACCTCCCAGCCACGTGGCTTCCTCCTTTCTTCTTTCTTGCAACAAAGAATGGTACACACAGAGCAGAGGTTTGCTTGTTGGGTTTCATTATTATCATGACATACATGGGAAATGTTTCTCCACAAGTTCCTGTGATTGAACACTTGCTTTGCAGCTGTTCAGGGAGGTTGTGGAACTTAAGTAGGTAGTGTCTAGATGGAGGAAATGGGTTGCTGGCAGGGTGTGCATTATATACTATAGCCCAACAGGGTGTTGTCGGTTCCGGTTGGAATAATCTCTGCTTCTTTATCTTGTGAGATGTGACCAATGGGGCAGCAAATGGCCCTACCCCCATCTCCAGAAGCCATGCCTTCCCTGTAGCAAAAATTCTAATTGGTCTCAGAAATAAAAACTCATAGCCAGATATTGGGGTTAATACTAAAGATCAGAGAAGCAAAGCAACCAAGCACTAGAGAGTTCCTATGTCTACCAATGCTCAGACCAAAGGGGAGCTCCTGTCCTCAGACTGTATCCTCAGACTGCATCTTTAGACTGCATTCTCAGACTGCTTAGACAGCACTGTTCCTCAAACTGTACTGTTCCTCAGACTGCACTGCTCCTCAGACTACTTCTCTCTCTTGTCTTCTCCTGCCTTACATTCTTATCTCCCCACAGCCATATCATTGCTGTCTCCACCTCCTTAGTGCTGGTATTAAAGGTTTGTCACTCCAAGTACTGGGATCACCTTTATGTGAACTCTATGTCTCTTTTAAACTAGATCAATCTCATGTAGCCCAAGGTGGCCTTGAACTGACAGAGATCCATCTGAGTCTGTCTCCAGAGTGATGGGATTAAAGGTGTGTGCCACCACTGCCTGGCCTCGATGGATAACACAATGATCTTTGAGCAAGCTTTATTTGTAAGATCATAAACAAAATATCACCACACTTCACAGCTATGGAGACCTGTATCCCTTGAACAGTGTGCCAAAATATGCCAAAATGAATAAACCAGAAGGAGAAAACTGACTAAATTATCTAAACACTTATGCTCAAGTAATGATGAAAAAAAATGTAACCAAAGCAAATAAGTAGAGAATGTGCTGGACCAAAGCAGAGCTTGCTGGCTTTCCATCTGAGTACAGCATTTGATACAGGTGTGCTTGAAGATGAAACTAACCTTAGTCTTAGTCACTAGAAAAAGAAGAATGACATCTTGGTTAGGATCAACAGCTTTCATTGGCCATCTAGGGTCCAAATCCTGCTTCTTTCCCTGATTTCAGCAAGTGACCTCATCTTTCTAAACCTAGGTCTGTCTATGTGGAAAGAAAAGTTAATAGTATTTCTTTACCCAGCTATATTTCTAAGTACTGAAATGGATAGAGAGCTCTCAGAACAGAGCCCAGGACATAGAAATCATAGAAAGAGTAACATATAGTATTAATAAGCAGAGACTGATGTTTAACTGCAAGTTTCCTTTGCTATGGTTCAAATGGTGAACTCCTGGAGGCTTATAGAGTAACTCCCATTTCAGCCGTATTTTCCCTATACCACAGCTAAGGGATTTTCTAAACCCTGTGGAGGTTCTGCTTATCTTAACATGTCTCTGACACAATTCAGGAGGCAAGCACAGTCCCAGCAGTTGACTGATATGAGATTGGCTGTGAGGCACCATTTTGCAGGATGACACCCTGCCTTTTCACCTGGTATGGTCTCTCATATCCAGTGGTAAAATTCCATATGCAAACTTTCAAGGCACAATTCTAGTGCTATCCCCATCGTAGATAAAGCTGAGTGTTCAACCCCTCAGTCACTTCTAGGTTTCAGCATGCTAATGAAGAACACTCACCGTGTATTGGACTTTAGTGTTTCTTGACAACACTCTTCTATAGTAAGACTACAGACCTGACAAGGCTAAAGTCAAGAGCTTTTTAGTTAAATAAAGGATCAAGAACTAAAACTCTAGCAACCTAAGTTTCCAGGCCAGGGATCTTCATTAAATTATTTCTTCCCCAAGATATGGTTTCTCTAAGTAGCCTTTGCTGTCCTGGAACTCACTCTGTAGATCAGGCAGGCCTTGAACTGAAAGAGACCTTCCTGCCTCTGACCCCTAGGTGCTGGGATTAAGTGTGTGCCTCACCACCATCCAGCTTACACTAAACTTTTGTCACATTGATTTTATGCCTTATCTCCCATCACTGAATGACAAGAATGAGCCACAGTATTTGTACAGTACTATGTATCATCACTTCTGATCCTCCCAAGCCAGCAAGGTGTATTCCATAGATATATACAGGGCTGGTTAGTTCAGTGGTACAGTATTGGCCTAGTATGTGCAATATCCTGGATTCAATAATCACTACTAAACAAATAAATGAATGAACAAGTAAACAAGCAAGCAAACCAACAAATGCCACTGAGACTGAGTGACTAGTTCAATGCCACATACCATTATGTAGCAGAACTATATGGAGCAGAAATAACATCTGGGTCAGTGCTGCCTCAAAGTCAGTAGCATTTATAGTCTTCCTGGTGGCTGTTCAGACCTAGAAACAAAGGCGGGGGAGGGGGAGCACAAATGCTTCATTTAATATTACAATATATATTCTTCTTCCTGTTCTTGGATCTCATTGCAGCTTTTCCAAAGCAAGGGAATTTATGCATGTTGACACAAACCTTCCTTTAAAATCTTCTTTGGCTCTGTTTTCAATTTCTTCCTTTTGGCACAATCAATTGCATGACTCCCCTCTGTCAGTGGTTGAGGGTCTGTCTAAAATCCTGATGCAGCCATTACTACTAGGATCTACTCTACAAGGGACAATTCACTCTCCTCTGTGTTATGATAAAGCAGATTCCATGGCAGGTAAGGGTGACTGAGTCTGAGGGACAAATACAAAAACATACCAGACAGAGCTTAGTGAGAAGTTTTATTAGAAAAGGAAGGGGTGAAGGAAAGAGAAAAGAAGTACAGAGACAGAGAGAGGACAGAAGAGAAGAGGGAGACAGGAAAAGTCTTATTTGACCCAGAGGAATAACAGGAAAGACAGTAAGAAAGACAGTGTAAGTGGGGCAGGGATCTTTTTCTTTTTTCTTTTGTTTGAGACAGAGTTTCTCTTGTTTTGTTTTGAGACAGGGTTTCTCTGTATTGTTTCAGAGCCTGTCCTGGAACTAGCAGTGTAGACCAGACTGGCCTTGAACTCACAGAGATCCACCTCCCTCTGACTCCTGAGTGCTGGGATTAAAGGTGTGCACCACCAACACCCAGAGGTGGAATCTTTCTTTTAAAGAGGTCCTTTGTACCTTCCTGCAGACTATGCAACCACTGAAACCTGGGGTGACTAGGGAACTGCTTGAGTACATTCTGCCAGGTGACAGGGGTAGGCCAGCATGATGCCTGAATCCTTACATTCTGAGCCCCAAGTCTTTTCTGACTATATGATATATTGTTAATCATACAAGTGCTGTGGTTTTAGGACATGTTAACATTAGTATTTTAAAATGTATTCATTATCTAGTGCTTAGTCCTTTAAAAGGTAAAAATCTCAGTTTTTCGACATTTTAACAACATATACTTTTCTTGCTTTTGTCTGAAAATAGTTTGTTTCGAAGAATAACTTAACATTAACATTTTACAAAAAAAAATACATGATATTATTTTAAACTTGCTTCTTAGCTAGGTGTGATGGCACACACCTTTAATACCAGTACTTGGGAGGCTAAGGCAGGAGGATCTCTGTGTGTTTCAGGCCAGCCTGGCCTACATAGGGAGTTTTAGAGATATGTTGTGAGATCTTGTTTTGAATTATTAATTTGATTTATTAATTTGATTTATTAATTACAATTGCTTCCTTAAAAAATCTAGTTGGGGCTGGAGAAATGGCTCAGTGGTTAAGAGTATTTGCTAGTCTTGTAGAAAACCTGGGTTCAGTTCCCAGCACCTAGATGACAGCTCAAAATAACATGTGATTCCAGTTCTAGAGACCCAATACTCTCTTTTGTCCTTTTTGGGCAGCAGACACACAGACATACATGGGAGCACTCACATGTAACATAAAAATCAGTACATTTTAAAAATCTAGGTTGATGTACATTACTTACTTGTAACAAATTAAAGTTAATATATGTGATGGCACATGTCTTTAGTATCAGCTACTTGGGAGGTCAAAGCAGTTAAATTACCTGAGTATGGGACTGAGGCCAACCTGGGCAGCACAGAAAATCCAGTCTCAAAAAATAATTTTAATAATTATAATAACAATTTATAAGCATCAGGTTGTCATGCTTATACTAAAATGTTAGTGCATTGCAAAATTCCTGCTGAATGAAAAAGAAATCCCAGAAACCCAAAAAACTTTGTTATAATAAAGCATCAATCTGACCATATAGACATTGTGCTATTTCTGCTGATAGATTAAGAAGGACTAGGTTCCTTTCTGTGCTCTTCTTGTCAAAAATATGCAGCCTGGCTATGGAGATGACCCAGCAGATAAAGGTTCATACTGCCGAGCCTGCCAAGCTGAGTTTGATCCCCAGGCCCTACAAGGTGGAAGGAGAGATCCAACTCTTTGTAAGTTGTGCTCCAATCTCCACATAGACTCATGCACAAAAAATAAGTAAATGTAAAATATTTTTTAAATATACAACTAGATCCTAGGCATGATGTAGCATCAGAAAAATGCAGAAAAGTTCTCATCCATAAATTGAATGTCCTATATTCTTACAACACATGTCAAGGTCAAGAAACTCAAAGAAAGGCCAAAGAACCATTTCCAGATGCAGAGGTTAAAGAGAGATCACAGCTGAAAAACAGCATGCAGTGCAGAACTGCATCTTAGATTTGGAAGGCAAAATAACCATAAAAGTTATTATCAGGACATCTGAGCAAAGTGGAACAAGGTATGTGAAAGAGACAACAGCTTGTTTCACCAGTAAGTTCACAGCCTTCGATCAATATACTCTGATCACAGAAGAAAAAAAATATCCTTGTTTAGAAATTACACACTGAACCTTTTTGGTAAAGGGACATAATGTTACTAATTCACTTTCACATGGCATGGAAATGATATGAGCGTGTAAAAATAATCTAAAACAGTGGTTCTCAACTTGAAGGTCATAGCCCCTTTAGGAGTGAGTCAATCGACTAAGATTGTGGGAAAACACAGATATTTACATCATGATTCATAACAGTAGCAAAATTACAGCTATAAAATAGAAATTAAAATAATATTATGGTTGGGGGTCACCACAACATGAGGAAATATATTATAGGGTCACAGCATTAGGAAGGTTGAATAAGCAAATTGTCCCTACTTTTTGCATCTAGATAAAGGGTACATAAGATTTTAGTATCTCTTGTGTAGTGAGATATTAACATAGCACCACCACCCGCAACTTCTGGGCATGGTCAAAGGTTCTGAAATGACCAGTTAAAAGGATTGAATTGGGGCTTGGAAGCATCCTGGTGTCAGGGTCTGTGGGAGCCCGTGAAATAACCATAAGTTATTTTCTTGTAATAAAGACCATTTCATCTTACTGTTCAAACATCCTGATTTCTACGCACAATACTGGTGTATGTATTTAGAACTATGTGGATGAAAATCAAAGGTTATGTAGCACACACCTGTAATTCCATCACTTGGGAGTTAGAAACAGAATCAGGAGTTCAAGGCCAACCTTGGCTACATGTTGAGTTCTAGGACAGCCTGGACTGCATGAGACTGTCTGAATAAAAAGGTTAGGGTGGGGGTAGAAATATGGCTTAGCATTTGAGAGCAGTGGCAGCAGAACAGATTTCAGTTTCCAGAACCTATACAGTGGTTCACAATCTCGGTCTAGGGGATCCAAAGCTATGTGCCCTCTATGGGTACCCAAACACATGTGGCAAATACAAAGACACAGACAGATACACAGAAATAAAAAATAAAACAAAATAGCGAATATATGTAATGTAAGATATTACAACTGGGCATGTGGTATATGCCTTTAATCCCAGCACTAAGGAGACAGAGGTAGGCAAATCTCCGTGAGTTCAAGGCCAAATTGGACTATATAATGAGTTCTAGGACAGTGAAAGCTATACAGTGAGAACTTGTCTTTAAAAAAAATAACATTACAAAAAGTCATAAAGTGTATATAAGAAAGCAGCTCCTAAGACAAGAGGACATGTTGAAATCTAGCAAACTAGACTTAGGGAGAACATTTTTCTTCTTAGAGTGCACTACTGAGGAGAAAAAAATAACAGGAAACAGTTCATTGATTTCACTGAAGAACTCAATACCTCCTTCCTCAGGCAGTTCACCTCAGTGTATTCACTTCACTTAAATGACCACCGTGACACAACCATGGCCTCAACACTTGCCTCCATTCTAGAATCTGGGTATCTTTGAGAACTCTGTTCCTTAGTCTTCTCAGCTCCATTCATTTTTGGTACATTGGAGGAGTAGAAACAAAGGGAGTAGAAGGAGAAGGCAGCTCATGAAGGACCCCTCCGAATATGAGGGCCATGCCCCTTATTGGTCTTTCATTTCTCTATTTATTGTGTGTGTGTGCGTGTGTGTGTGTGTGTGTGTGTGTGTGTGTGTGTTGCAGGGGCTTGCACACGCTATGCAAGGGCTCTACAACTGAGCTACAAGTCCAGCTCTAATCACCTCAGAGTTGAAACATTACCATGCTTGTAAATAGTGAATGAAAACGGAGTTTGCCCCGCTGCCCATGTTGCTAACCACAATCAGACACTTTGGACTCTTCTTTGGCTCTTTCCTCTCACTTCCCACATTCTAACAGTCATTAAATCTTCCATAAAAAACTCATTTTATAACCCCATCCCTTCTTTTCATTTATCTAAATCTAAGCCTTTCTTTTCTTTTTTTTTTTTTTTGTATTTCTATCCTGTACAATAACAATTGCCTCCCTGTAATTGAAGGCCCACCTACCTGTTTCAATAGTTACAGAACACAAATCTAATGATGCAACAACTCCCTTGCTGAAACCTAGAGGCTGCCAACTGACTTCAGAACAAAGGCTGAATCCTATATATGGTTTAATGACTTTTTGTGGTCTGCCTTTGGCTGCCTTTTCTCACTCAATTAATATTATTCCTCTGAAGACATGGGGTTCTAAACCTGCTTAGTTACTACAAGTCTCAGACAGTGTGGTCTTTTATGAGCTAATAATGTAAAGAAGAACCACCACCCAGCATTTAGAAATAAGATTGCTTAGTAAAGAGTAAAAAAGCTAATTCCATGTTCTCTCCCTGCTTCATTGGAATGGTACATAAGTACAGCTGCGTTGTCTGAGGCACAGCAGTGTGGTACAGTAGAGCCATATATGCAATTTAAAATTTCCTAGTGGACACATTAAAAAATAAGTAAAGGGGCTGAAGAGATGGTTCAGCAGTTAAGAGCACTTGTTCCCCTTGCAAAGGACCAGAGTTTGATTCCTAACACTCACCTGGTGGCTCACAGCGATCTGTATGTCCAGGTCCAGGGTATGCTAACTAGTTTTATGCCAACTTGACACATGCTAGATTTATCTGAAAGGAGGGAATCTATTGAGAAAATGCCTCCATAAGATCAAATGGAAGGTGGGCTGGAGAGATGGCTCAGAGGTTAAGAGCACTGACTGCTCTTCCAGAGGTCCTGAGTTCAATTCCCAGCAACCACATGGTGGCTAACAACCATATATAATGAGATCTGGTGCCCTCTTCTGGCATCCAGGAGATACATGCAGGCAGGATGTTGTATACATAATAAATAAAGTAAATCTTTAAAAAGAGATCAAATAGTAGGCAAGCCTGTAGGGCATTTTCTTAATTAGTGATTGACGTGGGAGGACCCAGACCACTGTGGATGGTAGATGGTGTCCACTGTGGATGGTGTCATCCTTAGACTGGAAAGTAGGTTGAGCAAGCCATGAGGAGCAACCCAATAAGCAGCATTCCTCCATGGTCTTTGCATCGGCATCTGCCTCCAGGATCTTGACTTGCTTGAGTTCCTGTCCTGTGACTGCCTTTGATGATGAACTGTGATTTGGAAGTATAAGCAAAATAAACCCTTTTATTTCCAAGTTGCTTTTGGTCATGGTGATTCTTACAGCAATACAATCTCTAAGTCACAAAGGATCTGATGCCTTCTTATGATCCCTATAGGCACTTCACACATATGCTGCACATGCATATATGCAGACAAAGCACCCATACACGTAATTTTTTTTAAAAAAAATGGCCATCCAGGTAGTGTCAGGTGTAGGCCTCAAGTTAGACAAGTCATTGGTTGGCCACACCCACAAATTCTCCACCACCTGTACCCCAGCGCATTTTGCAGGCAGGACAACTTGTAGGTCAAAGTTTTTGTGGATGGGTTGGTATCCCAGTACCAGTGCTGGAAGTCTTTCCTGGCTACAGAAAATAGCAGGATCAGGCTCTGTATCCCCCATTACTAAGAGTATTCACTGGAGTCATTCTTGTAGACTTCAGAGAGTTTCTACTGCACTAGGTTTCCGTATCACCAGAATCCCATAAGAACAAATTATACAAGTTACACAACCATAATATGTATGCAGAAGACATAGGTCAGGCCAATACACGATCCATTTTTGTCATTTCAGTCTCTGTGAGCCCTATGAACACTTCTTAGTTGGTTTTGTGGACTGTGTTCTCGTGGTATCCTTAAGCCCTCTTTTTGCTACAATATTTCCTCCTCTTTTCTGCAGGGTTCCTCTGCCTATTGTTTGGCTGTGGGCCTCTGCATCAGTTTCCATCAGTTTCCAGAGGAAGCCTCTCTGATGATGGTTGAGCTAGGCACCAATCTATGAGTATAGCAGAATACCATTAGGAATAATTTCATTGACTTTTTTTGTCTACCCACAGTGTTTAATTCTATCCTGGGTCTCTCGGATGTTCAGTCTCTGGTTCCAGCCTACACTTTTTTTTTTTAAAAAGGGAAATGTGGAAGTGGATCTGGGGAAGAGGGGATGTGTGGTGGGGGGAGGACTGGAAGAAGTGGAGGTAGAGGGAACTTGGGTAGGGATGTAATGTATGAGAAAAGAGTATAAAAAAATCTTTAAAAGAAATAAAATTGCTACTTAGTCTCTTGACTAAGATCCAAGAGGTAAAAAGAAATTGAGAGGATGACTAGATGGTTCCGTGGTTGAAGGCCAGATGTGTTGGCTTACATCTGTAATCCCAGCATTCTTACACTGAGACAGGAGTCTCACATGCATGCCATGACAACTAAGTGCCTACACACACACACACACACACACACACACACACACACACACACACACACACACAAATATAAATTAGAGAGATTCAATATGTTCGCCTTTTAATATGCACAAATAGTAATGAGATTTTTAGGTGTTTCTTTTCACCCTAAACACATCTTTGGATGTTAGATCTCATCTGTAGTTACTCTTCATACACTGGGGAAGAAAAATGCAGATTCACATGCTCAAATTGATTTAATATACATAACGATTTCCTGGAAATTGAATTAAGTAGCCAAAATAATTTTGTTCTAATATTTATATCCTATGTGACAAAACTGGAAGTTATTCTAAGAATTGATTTGACTTTGAGGCATACAGATATCCACCTTTTGTAGGGCAGCAAGAAGTGAATCCTTGCTGTCCATTTTCCTGTGCATTATAAAGGCTCATGGTCACGGCTCTTGTAACAAAAGACAGGTTAACAAGAAAAATGTGATAAATTTATTGGCTCATAGATGAGTTTGAAGACCCAAGGGACAAACTTGAATTATCTGATTTATTTCTTTTTTTCAAGAAATGGTCTCATGTAACCCAGGCTGACTTCAAACTTGCTTCATCCTTGCTGTGTAGCCAAGGATGACCTTGAACTTTTGATCCTCCTTCCTCTACCTCCCAAGTGCTGGAATTAACATGTACGCATCCATAAGCCTGGTTTTATGCAGAACTGGGTATCATGTGTGCTAGGTGAGTACCACCCATATTTTCTCCCTTCCTTGAATTAGTTTTTTACTTCCTTTACTTTTTAAATTATTTTTAAATTTAAATGAAAAACAATCTTATTTTGCATACCAATCCCAGTTCCTTCTCCCATCCTCCCACTCCCCCCCCCCATCCACTCCTCAGGAAGAGTGAGGCTTCCCATGGGGGATTATCAAAATCTGTCACATCATTTGGTGCAGGACTGAGGCTCTCACAACCCTGTATTTAGGCTGAGAGAGTATCCCTTCATAAGGAATGGGCTCCAAAAAAGCCAGTTCATGCACTAGAATCCAGTTGCAGAGAGGTAGGAATGATGAGAAAGGGTCAAGACCATGGTGGGGGAACCCACACAAAGAGCTGACATGAACAAGTGGGAACTAATGGGTCCCAGTTTTATAGCTGAGAAACCAGCATAGGACCAAAACAGGTCCCCTGAGCCTGGGGTCAGTTGGGGGGCTGGAGCAGTCTATGCATCCTCTGGCAGTGGAACCAGTATTTATCCCTTAAATTCTTTTCATGGATAGCAGAAATGTGTTTTGACAAAAAGGATATATAAGCAAGTAAAAATAGACTAAGGCAGAAACCCACCAAAGCTTGTTTCTTCAGATTTTCTCTTGTCTATTAGTTAAAGCATCTATTTTTTTTTCTAGGTATGAGGCAGGACCCATTTTAGAATTTGGGTATCATGATTGACTTTCATACAAAAAACAAAGTCAGAAATTTTCTTTATGCCTAGTTCTCTAAAAGAAAAGTATTGGAAGAGACTGATAGCTGGGAATTCAGCATTGGACTGACTCAGATCCCCTGAACATGGGTCTCAGTTAGAAGGCCTGGGCACTCTAAGGGACCTCTGACAGTGGAACCAGGATGTATCCCTAGTGCATAAAAGGACTTTGGGAGCACATTCTCCATGGAGGGATATTCCATTAACCTAAAGGCAGGATGGAGGGCCTAGTCCCTAGGCCAAATGACTTGACAGATTTAGATGACCCCTCCAAGAAGACATCACCCTACATGTAGAGTGGGGGGTGGGTGGGAGGAGAGGGTGGTGGGAGGGCATAGGAGGGTGGGAGAGAGAGGAAGATGGAGGGAGGGAGAGGGAACTGGGATCAACATGTAAAATAATAATAATGATAATAATAATAACAATAACAATAATAATAATAAAAGAAAAGGATGGGAAGTTAATGAAAAAAATTAAGTTTCATGACTGGTTTTGAGAAAATTACATTCTAGCTTCTGTGACCTAACTTGGGCAAAAGGAAATATATTTTCTATGGATTGCTCAAGGGGAAAGTAAAGGCTATGACAGGCAGGTGGAAGGAGGTCAGAGAGAAAATTTATCTGTGAGGCTAGTTCTGAGGTTTCACTTTGGGGTGTGGCTTCTGAGAATGAACATGCCTACAACCATATCTGTTCAAATTCAACAATTCCCTTATCTGTTAGCTCACTATTACTCATTATGTAGTCAAGGACTATTTCATGATTGAAGAGCAATTACAAATTTATCAACTTCTTCCTAGTTCTGGCAGACAATTTGATAATGGTGGTTATTAATTTAAACTTTCAGAATATTTTATTCCTGCTTGAAAATCTACAAACCTATTAGCATTCATTTGTAGTGTCAAAAATATTGAATTTCACATAAATCCTGTCTAGTTAAGTCAGGAATAAGCTTTTAGTTTTGTTGGGGTTTTCAAATTATCTTGCTCATAAATCCTGTTGCTATATTTGCTTTGATTATTGGATATTTATTTAGTGTACATTCTTTTTGTTTCAAGAAAATCTTGAATTGGAGTTAATAGCCCAGTAAAACCTTGTAAAACTCTTTGTGGCTCAACAAACAAGCATTGGCAATGAACACAGGATTAAATTCATTGTCTGGTTCTTTCAACAGTTCCATAAACTAGTGATGAGTCACATCATTTGCACATATGCTGAACAGTGTTAACAATGGTGTCCATGATGCTTTTCATAGAGTCTACTGCAGGGAACTGAAGCCAACAATTTTCAGTATGTATTACACAGGGATATGAAGTCACCAGAAAAATACCACCCGCAATAAGTAGAATTGTCAAATCAATCTGGAACACCATCCATTTTCCATTGCATCTCGTGGAAGGCCTTCTTTGGCAGATGTAAAAGACTTTAAAATATCTGTGTTATAGGACTTTAAGGCTGTGAGTTACCATTTCTTTGTGAATTGGGAAGTTCTTTGGAGTCAAAACATACCCAGATTATTAACTCAACAATTTTATGTATCGCATGAATCATTTATAGCTGAAGAAAGTATTAGAATTGTTTTAAATTCATTTATTATTTTCTGTGCATGTTTTATCTGTGTGTATATGTACTATGTGTATCATGCCAGAAAAAGGCATCAGATCCCCTGAGACTGGAGTTTCAGACAGTTATGAACCATCTTGTGGGTGCTAGGAATTGAATCTCAGTCCCCTGGAAGAGAAGACAGTTTTCTAGCCACTGAGCTATATATTCTGCCCCAGTATTAATTTCCCAGTAGGAAATTAATTTGAGGTTTAATTAAAGATCTTTTGTTTTTGTAAAATATTGTACAGTAGGATGTTTAACCTGATGAAGGTAGAATTACATTACCACTAAAGCCAGTAGTAGTGTTCTTACCAAAGAGATGTTCTCAGAATTCACCATTCTAACCCCACAAGAAAAACTGGAAGTTAAAGCTGCACTGTTATCTTTCACCAAATCTTGCTGCTGGTTTTCAGTCTTGGTCCACCCTCACTTTGCGCCCCTTGAAGCATGTCCTTTGCTTTTTGCTTTTGATTTCACATGGGGTTAGAGTTAACAGATTGCCAGTCTCAGAGGAGACTTTGGACTTTCAAATAGTCTTGAGACTATGAAAGACCATGAGGACTTTTTAGGTTGTATTTTTTTAAATGCATTTTGTATCATGATATAGGTACAAGCCTATGGGTGCTAGGGAGTGGAATGTGATGTTTGAATGAGAATTGTCCCCAAAGGGTTTAAATACTTGATTCCTAACTGGTAGAACCATTTTAGGAAGATTAGGAGATGTGTCCTTATTGGAGATGCATCACTGGGGGCAGCGCTCTAAGGTTTCAAAAGCCCATGCCAGGCCCAGTCTCACCACCCCCCTCAGGCTTTTAGATCATATGTAAATTCTGAGCTACTACTGCTTTAGCATCATGCTTTCTGATATGATGATCATGAACTAACCCTCTGAAACTGTAAGCAAGCACTAAATTAAGTGATTTATTTTATAAGTTGTCTTGGCTATGGTGTCTCTTCAAAGCAATAGAAAAATAATAAGACATACACACAAAATAAAACAATTGAAATGTCATCACAATTGTATCCAAATGTGTCACAATTGGGGCTGTCAAGTTTGACCATAAGTCATTGTGATAAGAGTGTGGGTGTCTCTCCCCCCACCAAAGGTGAAGATACAAGTCTTAAGCAAAATGTAACTTGCAGTTTCAAAATACATAAAATAAAAAGGATGAAAGAAAAAGAAAAAAAAGGAAAAAAATAAGCCTGACTGCTATGGAACATGCAGCATGGATTTATTATATCTTAGTGCAATATTTTAAAATTAAATATTTTAAGAGCTGGGTAGATGTCTCAGCAGCTAAGAGTGCATATTACTCTTACTATTGACCGGGGCTCAGTTTTGAGCACTCATGTGTGTTAACTTCCAAACACATGTAACTCCAGGTCCAGGGGATCTGTCCCTGTCTTCTAGCCTCCCAGGGCACTGCACACAGATGTGTAAATCCACACACAGACATGCATAATTAAAAGCTAAAATTTAGCAAATTGAATCACTTACACACTCCCAAGCGGAGGAAGACTTGCCATTGAGATGTGTTTAGTTTACAGTCTAGTTGATTTTTTCCAAACTCTATTGAACTCTTTTTTGTAATAGAAAAATGCTTTGAGTTTTATATCTTTGATAAATCCTGATTCTACCACATGCTAAGTAATCCTCTATCTGATAATACAAACATTAGCATGGGAACTTATTCATATTGTCTCTAGAACAAAATCATATTATTCACACTAGTATTATCTGTTATTAATTTTCTAAACTAACAAGTACAGATTTTCATCGGGTTGGTCTCATAATTAGGTTGAGGTTTTTTCTTAAGGATTGAAGAATACTAAGTTCTCTCTTTTTCTTGTGTATTTCTGGGTAAACGTGTATAGGGGAGGAGCATGGCCCTATTTTATGTGGCCTCTGCCAATTAAGCTGGTGTCAGGTGAAGTTATTTCTGATTATTGCTGTGCTGAGAAAATCCTTTACAGTGATCGCCTTACAGATGGTTCTTAAATTAATCCTATTGAAATGTTTAGGATATGTAGAGCGACTAAATTTACAAATAAAGTTATTTATTCAACAAAAATATTTTCTTATCACATAACAATTATTACAAATGTGTTGAAATATTATTTATGCTTACTGCCACATTAAATCAGACTCCTACTAGATATTTTTGTGGTGCTGGGGATCAAACCCAGGGCTTCTTAACCGATGGGCATGCTCTAACAATGAGCAATGCCACCAGACCTCCTCAAGATCATGTTAGTTAACAGATTAATTAAAGAATCATATACAGTGCTGTCTTACATTTATTATTTTCAGTATTTTTAAAAATTTTCTCTCTCTCTCTCTTTCTCTCTCTCTCTCTCTCTCTCTCTCTCTCTCTCTCTCTCTCTCTGTGTGTGTGTGTGTGTGTAGATTCTGCACATAACTGCAGTGATCTTGAGGCCAAGAGGGTATTATACTCCTAGATCTGGAGTTAAACGTAGTCGTTAGGCAGTTGTAAGCCACATGAGTGGGTGTTGGGAGAACACTGGTTCTCTGCTGACTGATGCATCTCTCCAGCCCCTAGGATTATTTTTGTTTCTTTTTGATGTTTGTTTAGACAGGGTCTCAATGTGCCTCAAACTCAAGAGATCTGCTGCTTCTGCCTTCCAAGTATCGGAATTAAATGTATGCATCATCAGGCCCAGCTTATGAATGATCTATATTTTTCTATGCTTACATGGAGGTATATGAGAATTTTTTTCAATGTTGGAAATGGAACCCAGAACCTGCATATGCTAAGCAGATACTCTACTTCTACCATCCCAGACCTCATACACACAATTACAATCAGTCTCTCTAGAGAATGACTCAGAACCTGCATAATCATCAGTGACAAGGTCACATTGACATTTTAATCATTTCATATCTCGTTTGAAGTGCAGCCTTGTTGGGCAAGCTGAAACATCCACACCTTCAACTTTCTAAATAAATTATTTTTAGAAATTTTGTTTTATAAGTATCATTGTTTTTACTTGACTTATTCTTGTGTGTGGTTGGGCCCTGCATATATCAGGTGAAGATGAAGTTGATCTTGTTCTCTCGTCCTTGGGGCACAGCCAGTACAGTTTGGTCAGCTGTGGCAGCAACTAGTGCATGGAACAGAACACAGCCTCACCTACCTTCTCCTCAAGCATGGCCTTCATGATGATGGCCTCCTACTCCTCTGCATCTGCAAGGTCTTGTAGTCCTCCTTGACTTGAAAGAGTGGCATGAAGGCTATACAGGCCTCCATGTCCTTGAACTACAGGCTCCTACAATCAAGATTCCATCTGATCATATTCTAATACTGGAAAATCAATGTCTAGATGCCAGTGACAAACAGGCCCAACAATCTTTTGCATGGCATGCCTGCTTATAGTGGATAGGGCTGTCACTATCTGGCAGGGACATGTCCTGAATCACCTTCAAAGCTACCAGCTTGAGAGAGCCCTTGATTTATTTTTGATTATGTTTATGTGTTTGTATGTGGTATGCACATGTGTGTGTAGTTGCCCTCAGAGGCCAAAAGAGAGCTACAAATCCCCTAGAGCTGGGGTTCTTACTGTTCTCACAGAGGTTTAGAATTCAGTGCCCAGCATCTACATTAGGTGGTTTACAACTGCCTACAACCCTAGCTCCAGGTGATGTGATACTCACTTCTGGCTTCTGAGGGCAACTGCACACATATGCATTTACCCCCATACAGACATATACTCATACACATAATTTTTACTATTAAAAATTAATGTCTAATGAACTTATAGAAAAAAAATGTAGGATAGGTTACATGAGGAATCTTGTAACTTTTACAAGTCTGCTGTTTGATTCTGAGGTAGTCATTCAATGTCTCTGATCCACATCTGTACCAGGCTTTTTCATTTGGGCAACCATTTCCCAAATCATGACACAGAGATGCAGGCCTAGCTTAGACTCAATCCTGGTTAGCTTCTCCCACACACACACTTAAAAATTAACCTGTTTCTCTCTCTCTCTCTTTCTCACTCTCTCTCTCTCTCTCTCTCTCTCTCTCTCTCTCTCACACACACACACACACACACACACACACCTTTTGCCTCAGGGATTTTTGGGCTTTTTACATTTTTTTTTCTAAATTTCCTTCTGTATATCTCATTTTCACTGTTTCTTATGTTTGCTGGCTGGTGGCTGCCTGGTTTCTTGCACCAGGCATGTCCCCCCTTTTCCTCCCTCATTCTCTCTTCCTTCTCTCTCTTCTCACATTGGTTTTGAGCTCAGATTTCTCCTCTTATTAATTACCTCTGCCTTCAAGCCCCACCGGTCCTTTTCCCACCTAGATATTGGTCATTGGTCATTCAGCTTTTTATTAGACTAATCAGGTGCCTTAGGGAGGCCAGGTGAAACAAATGCAACATAATTTTGCATAATTAAACACACATCCTTACATCATTAAACAAATGCAGCTCAAACAAAAGTATATCTTTTTATTTAAAATATTTATTTTTCATTTTACATTCCAACTCTAGTTCCCCCTCCCTCCCCTTCTCCCACCCCTACATCCACACTTCTTCCCCTATCCACTCCTCATAGAGGGTAAGGTCTCTTGGGGAGTCAACAAAGTCTTGCATACCAAGTTGAGGCAGAACCAAGTCCCTCTTTCTTGTATCAAGACTGAGCAAGGTATCCCACCATAAGAAATGGGCTCCAAAAAGCCAGTTCATGCATCAGGGATAGGTCCTGGTGCCAGTGTCAGCACCTCCCCCAACAAATCAAGTCACATAACCGTCACCCGCATTCTGAGGGTCTAATTCAGTCCCAGGCATGTTCCCCAGGTGTCTCTGAGTTCCCACTAGCTCGGGTCAGCTGTCTCTGTGGTTTTTCTCATCATGCTCTTGACCCCTCCTTGTTCATATGATCCCTCCTCTTGACCCCAGCACTCAGGTGGCAGATCTCTGGGAGTTTGAGGCCAGCCTGGTCTACAGAGCTAGTTCCAGGACAGCCAGGGCTACACAGAAAAACCTTGTCTCAAAAAAGGAAGGAATGAAGGAAGGAAGGGAAGGAGGGAGGGAGGCAGGGAGGAAGGAAGGAAGGAAAGAAGGAAAGAAAGAAAGACGGAAAGAAGGAAGAAAGGAACTTAAGTTACCATGATGCCCACATCCAGTTATAAACTAGTGCCAAAAAAAAAAAAAAATGATTCTGGTAGTCTGGCAGGCCTGCTATCTTTTATAAAATAGAATATGTGAAAACATATCTTATGGCAACAACAAATGCTGTATCCTCTAATATTGTTATTTATGAAAAATTGTTAATAGTATGCTTGCCTGCTTGCCTTGAAAAATATTTTGAAGTTTTGCAGGCCAAAATCTGCAGCTGTCAGAATCCCTGACATGCAATTCCCCAAGCTGCCTCAGATCCCAGTATTTCAAAAAGCTTTTGAACTGGCTGCTAAAGTCTCTCTGTAAAGAGCAGATGAATCTGCATTCCACACTGTCAGGAGCATGATTAATTATGAATTTGGATCAGCCAGCAGAAGGTGTGTTCTTATGTTGCTGTGACACAGGTATTTGCATTTCGGAGCTCGGGTCATGCTTCTTGAGTTATGCTTCGCCAAATGTTAATCTGTGTCTTGCTGTAGGAAAGAAAGAAAAAAATTCTTATGTCTGTACATAAGTGTTTTTGACTTCCCCCTAACTTTTCAAAAGTGAGAGCTTTTAAAGGAAAACCTTTGTGAGTGCTCTTGTGTTTACTTCACTGAATGACCTTGATATGGAAGTGTGCTTGAGTTACACGCTATGGTCTTTCAGAGAAATTGAGCTTTTTAATCAGATGATCCTACTTTCTACTCAGAAAATGAAATTCCATGAGCACCTTGCTTCAGAGCAGGCTTTGTTCTATTATAACACTTGTTTGCTTTTATTTCTTTCTACCCAAGAGGAGACCTGGGGGAAAAATCTGAGAACAGATGGTGCCCTTACAAATGATCTGTTAAGAGATTTTTTTTTTTTAAATCACATTGATTTTGAAAACTACTGTTGGGAACTCAGCTAACTGAATATGTGCTGTCTTTGCAGTTATGTTTGCTGTTTCATTTCATGCTATGGTAGCCTTTATCACAATTGAAAGATAACAACCACGTGCTTTGTGGTTTAGGTTAACCAGATGAACATGCTTTGGTAATGGAATTGTTAGCCCAGGTTGGTTTATTTAATAATTCTACTGAAAAGGTACCATAAATATCTGTAACATCTGTAAGTTTAAACAAAGTCATAATTTTAGGTTTTCACAGATAATCATTCATTTGTGTTTCTAAGGCAGAGTTCTGGTATATATGTATGTACATATGTGTTTGTTTGTTTGTTTGTTTGTTTGTTTGCAGTGCTGGGAGATGAACCCAGGACCTCTCACATGCTAGGCAAACATTCTACAATAAACCACATCTTAAACTCTGAAGTGACTTTGGAGCTCCTTATTCCAATAGTGCTTACCCGACTGGGTTTGTCTATCTGAAAATGGGGAAGATACTTGACTATGCTTGGCTGTGTTAAGAGAAATTATTTGACACTTTGAAACAAAGAAAAAAAAATGAATTTCAGGCCTTTTACAAAATCCTGATTGAAGCTTCGTTTACCTCCAGATCCCATGCAAGGATTATTCAGGTCTCTGCTGAAATTAGCTGTTGCTGGACTAAGGTCTAGTCACATAAACTTGGAGGAACTGGTCAGTACACATGGGAATGATATCTGTGTAAGAGAAGTGATAGCCCCAAAGGGAACAACTTAATTATACACATTTTGCCTTTCCTTTTGCAAACCTATTTCACCATTCTGTTCCTTTTGAATTCTCTTTTGGACTAGATTTACTCTACTGCTGTTTCTCTCACGAATGCATAACACCTATAATATTTGGTCAGTCTATATTGAGTTAAATATCTACAGACATAGCTATAGAATTAGGCTGGTTGATTTTTTATTTTGTTTTGATTTTTTGAAACAGGATCTCATTTAGCTCAGGATGGATTTGAGCTTGCTTATAGTCAAGGGTGGCTTTGATCTCCTGATCCTTTAGCTTCCATTTCCCAAGTGCTGGGATCAGTATCACTCATGTTTGGGATGATATTTTTAATAATTACACATTGTCTTCATGAAGGAAACTGGTTTCACATGATATGACAAGATTTAAGTCATTCACTTTTGATTTAAATTCATCTAATCTTACCTTTCTAAGAAACCCAATTGTAAGAATTTAACCAGTGTGAGTGTGAGCTGAAGAGATGGCTCAGTAGTTAAGTTGCTCCACCACAGGAATGAAGTTTGATCTCCAGCACCCATGTAGCAGCTCACAACCATCTATAACTCCAGTTCCAAGGGATCCAATGCTTCTTTTGGTCTTTATGGCTACCAGGCATACATATGGTATACAGACATATAAGCAGGCAAAAAAATTCATACATAAAAAAACTTATGCATAAAAAATAAAAATAATTAAAAAGAATTTAACCGATGCATGAGATGAGATCTCCCATCTATGAGTCCCATTTTTTGAAGCATTCTGATAGTTTCATCAAGCTTAATGTCCCAGGAAATAGAGAACAGATAGGTTCTGCCAAAACACATAATTCATTCACTAGTTTTGAAATTCAAAGATGATTTTCTTGATGTCTTTTCAAGATGACACTGCACATAAAAACCAGCACTTTTCAATTAAAGCATTTATAGATTACAAAATTTTCTTTGCAATATGCATGTCTTGTGGGCAGGCTATAAAGGAGCTTCCCCTTGCTGTAAAGAGGAAAGAAAAGACACTCCTCACTCACTTCTAGACTCGGTTGTAGGGAAAAGAGCATAGTCTGGGAGATAGGTCCCAAATAACAACTATCCCAATCTCCCTGCTCAAGGTTGAAATCCTAGGGCAAGAAGTATGACAGCTGCATTGCTGAGAAAGCATAGGACTGGTAGAGAGGAGGTCTGGATCCTTCTCTTTTGGGGGGAAGAAGGGAGATAAACATTTATAGTTTTCTACTAGATCATAAAAGTCAACCCCTTCATGACCTAACTAATGCCATCTTAGACAGGTGCAGAGGGAGGAATGGGACTCTTCTTATGTTGAGCATTTAACTAAGACATTCAATTAGACTACTTACCTGCAAAGATATTTTAAATCATGGATCCAACTGAGGTTAATAAATTGGACTCCATCTAATCCACTTATATCCTCCTTTTACACAGAGGGCAGAAGCATGTAAGGACATTAGAGAAGAAGGAAAAGTTAAAGTAAGCTGTATTCTCTTCAGGCAGCTGAGAGTGCATCCTGGGGAAATTGAAAATGCAGTTCACTGTGTGTGATATATGCTCCTCCATTCTCATTCTGCTTTAGCAAGGGCATTGTTAGCTTCTGATTTTTTTTTCCAATTTATTTAACTTTAATTTATGTGCATTGGTGAGAAGGTATTAGATCCCCTGGAATTGGAGTTACAGGCAGTTGTAAGCTGCCATGTGAGTGGTAGGAACTGAACCCAGGACCTCTGGAAGAGCAGCCAGTGCTCTTAACTGCTGAGGCATCTCTTCAGCCCCCAAGTTAGCTTCTGATGTCACAAAAAATCCAAGTCCCATTGTGTCTGTGACTTCTGGTCTCCTCTGGATACATCCATGTACTTTCTATAGTCCTTGCATATACCCAGATAAAGCTGGCCACAGACTGGAATAGCAAATGCCAAGAATCTGGCCACTGTGATTATAGAGTTGGTAGTATCTCCTAATGGTTCTCCCAATATTTGCTTATTATATTCTGAATGTTATTTGTTGTCGTTCAGCAGATACAACCTGTTTTGTTTACTTCCTGGCTCCCTTATGTTGGAACTGTAACTAATTGTGGCCATTGTATGTATCATAAATGTAAAGTTTAGGTGGAAGCATTTAATTGATAATAATCCTTTCCCAAGTTCATTTTCCTTCTAGTGTAGCAGCTAGCAAAGTCTAGCATAGTGGTTGAACCAGACTCAGTTTCTAGATCACTATGGTGGGCAGGACTCCCAGATAAACTCTGTAACAGACATATGCTATGAGTGGGAAATCCATCTTTGCTGTTTAGGCTTGTTTGTTATGGCAGCACAAATTGGTCTGTCCTATCTAGGACAGGTATTTTAAAGGAAGAAAGTGACTGACCTGATAAGAACCCTCTTATCTATTTATCTCCCAAACTGGGTTTTACTATGTAACCTTGGCTGGCCTGAAACTTGCTACAAAGACCAGGCTGTCCTGAAACTCAGAGCTCAGCCTGGTCTGGCTTGTTTCTCCACTGCTGGGATTAAAGGCATGTGCCACCACATCCAGCTAGATGGTACTTTCTCCTAATATGATGGTTCTCATCTCTTGACCCCTTTGGGGGGGTTCAAGCAACCTTTTCATGGGGGGGTCACATCAAGTATTTACATTATAATTCATAACAGTAGCAACATTACATTTATGGAGTAGTAACAAAAGTGGTTGGGGGTCACCACAACATGAAGAACTGTATTGAAGGGTTGTAGTACCAGGAAGATTGAGAACCATTGTCTTACTAGCTCACTCTCTTTGTAAGGAAAAGGACTAACTATAACTAGGAACATGAAGGAATCAAAATATAATAAAATTATATTCATGGGAAGCATTGAAAACATTTTCAAATATTTTCCATTTTAAGTAAAAAAAATACTTCATCTTACTTGAAATATTTAAAACTGTAAATAAGCAAGATCAAAATTAATCTAAAATCTTCCTATGATTCCACTACTCAAAGATAGTCAGCCACTTTGGAGGAGAAAATCCTTTCAAATTTATACTTCCATATTTTATTAATTACTTTTCAGTTGCTATGATAAAAAAATCACCATAACCAAAGGCAATTTAAAGAAGAAAGTTTATTTCAGCTTACAGTTCTAATGAAATAAAAATCCACCATGGAAGGAAGATATGGCAGGCATGGTTATAGGAGCAGGAAGCTGAGAAGTCACATCTTCAACCACAAGAAAGCAGAGAGAGTGAATTGGAAATGGGGCCCACCAGCCAGCTTCCCAATTATGAAACAGAGACTTACTAATTAGGAAAGTCTGATCTTGTCAGGCTTAAGCTGTTTTCTAACTAGCTCTTATAAATACAGCTCTTATAATCTTAAACCCATTTCTATCTATGTGCTGTCACATGGCTTGTGGGTTTTACCTCTCCTCCTGCATGTCCGACTTCCTCTGTGTCCAGCTGGTTAACCCACTGTCTTCTTTCCAGAGTTCTCTCTCTGCCCTGAATTCCCACCTATACATCTGTAAGACCCTAATTCCGGGGTCCTGATGGGCCGGTAGGAGAGCCACGACATTATGAAAATCCGCTTAAGGTTTACAGTGCATTTTAAAATATACGTAGTCTTGGAAGACAAAAAAAAAAAAAAAAAAGGTTTTAAAAAGACAGAGTAGCTGAGTGTGGTGGCACATGCCTTTAATTCCAGCACTCGGGAGACAAGAGGCAAGCAGATCTCTTTGACTGAAAAGTAAACTTGGTATACAGAGTTAATTCCAGGAAAGATAAAAGTTACACAGAGAAACCCTGTCTCAAAAAATAAAAAAATTAAAGTAAAGATGGAAAGCGTAGAGAAACTTTGGATGCTATATGCAGTTCTGTTATCTTTTCTTAAATTTTATTTAATTTTATATAACAGTCCAATTAAATGAAAACAAACATTTATACACAATATTTGGGAATTTGGGCGTCATTCTTTCCAAACTACTTCCTGCTGGTAAGGGGCGCTCTCTTGGGGGATTCGAAGAAGATTCAGATATCCTGGCTGTAGTCTGTAGGGCTGTTTTGTCCAGCAGTTTTGAATGTAGGATCAGCTTGTAATCTGTTTCAGGCAGTCTGGTGTGATCAAACCACATTAGTCTGGAAGGAATCCACATGTTTTCATTTTCTGTGGAAACAAAAATAGAAATCCTTTTCCCCAGTAACTTGTCCTTCAACTTAAATTTTGGAATCAAAGCATTTTTTTTTAGCTTAATATATTATTTTACATGTCGATCCCAGTTCCCTCTCCCTCCCTCCCTCGCTCCCTCCCCCCCCAGCCCTTCCTCCCTCCTTCCCTCCCTTTTTACCCTCTCTGCCCTCTCACATGCACTCTAAAAACCCTCCCCTGCCATCCCCCACCCCAATTCCATATGTAGGGGAATGCCATCAAGTTGGGGTCATGTAGATCTGACAGGTCCTGTGAAGTAAGGGACTAGGGCTTCTCTCCTGTCTCTAGATTAAGGCAGTTATCCCTCCATGGGTGATATGTTCGCAAAGTTCTTTTGTGAACCAGGGATACATCCTGGCTCCACTGTCTGAGGTCTCCTAGACTGCTCAGTCCTTCTGGCTGAGACACATAATCAGGGGGGCCTGAGTCAGTCCCATGCTGGCTTCCCAGCTATCAGTCTGGTGGCCTGTTAGCTCCTCCAAGCTGTCTCTATGTGTTTCTGCCACATGGTCTTGTCCTCTCCATCTGCTTCTGGGTTCTAGTTCGACTCAGTGTTTATGTATGGGTGTTTGATCCTGTTTTCAACAGGCATTAGTTGAGGGCTCCATGGAGAAGTTAGTTGTTGATCTCACTCTCCGGGAAGGGCATTTATGATAGCCTTTCCACGGAAGCTCAAATTGTTAGTTGGGAGCAGTCTTATAGTTCTCTCGACCTTTCTTTGTGTTCAATTTTATCTTCAAACCAATATTGGCTCCCTCTTTTATGTTCTCTCTCTCTGTTTCTGTCTCTCTCTCTCTTTCCTATCTTCTATTCCTAACCAGGCTCAATATTCCTGGTCACACATGTTTTCCTTTCCTCCCCCTCATTTTCTCCTACTTCTCTCTACATTTGCTGTCCTCCCCCACTTCCCCTGAGCTCTGGGGGACTTGTCCCTTCCCAGTTCTGTGAGGGACTTTATATGAATCTCTTAGAATACACCTTGTATCCTAGTTCATCTGGTGATGTGAATTATAGGCTGGTGATCCTTTGATCTAGGTCTAAAATCCATATATGAGTGAGTACATACTGTGTTCCTCTTTTTGTGACTGGGTTACCTAATTCAGGATGGTTTCTTCAAGTGCCATCCACTTGCCTGCGAATTTCAAGATACCATTGTTTTTTTTTTCTGCAGAGTAGTATTCCATTGTGTAGATGTGCCACATCTTCATTAACCATTCTTCAATTGAGGGGCATCTAGGTTGCTTCCAGGTTCTTGCTTTTACAAATAGTGCTGCTATGAACATAGTTGAACAGATGTCTTTGTTGCACGGATGTGAATCCTTTGGGTATATGCCTAAGAGGGGGATTGCCGGGTCCTGTGGTAAACTAATTCCCATTTTCCTGAGGAACCGCCATACTGATCTCCAAAATGGCTGTATGAGTTTGCACTCTCACCAGCAGTGGAGGAGTGTTCCACATTCTCCACATCCTCTCAAACATAGGTCATCACTGGTGTTTCTAATCTTAGCCATTCTGGCAGGGGTAAGATGGTATCTCAAAGTTGTTTTGATTTGCATTTCCCTGATAGCTAAGGATGTGGAGCATTTTCTTAAGTGTCTTTCAGCCTTTTTGATTTCCTCCATTGAGAATTCTTTCTTCAGTTCTGTACCCCATTTTTTAATAGGGTTATTTGGTGTTTTGTTGACTAGTTTCTTGAGTTCTTTGTATATTTTGGAGATCAGCCCATTGTCGGATATAGGATTGGTGAAAATCTTTTCCCAGTCTGTGGGCTGCCATTTGGTCTTGTCGACTGTGTCCTTTGCCTTACAGAAGCTTCTAAGTTTGAAGAGGTCCCATTTATTAATTGTTTCTTTCAGTGTCTGTGCCCCTGGAGTTATATTCAAGAAGCGGTCTCCTATACCAATTTGTTCAATGGTACTTCCTACTTTTTCTTCTAAGAGGTTCAATGTGGCTGGATTGATGTTGAGGTCTTTGATCCATTTGGACTTGAGTTTTGTGCATGGCGACAGACATGGGTCTATCTGCAGTCTTCTACACAGCCTCATCCATTGTGCCAGCACCATTTGTTGAAGATGCTGTCCTCGCCCCATTGTATAATTTTAGCTGTTTTGTCGAAAATCAGGTGTTCATAGCTGCGTGGATTAATATCAGGATTTTCAATTCGATTCCATTGCTCTACCTGTCTATTTTTATGCCAATACCAGGCTGTTTTCAGAACTATAGCTCTGTAGTAGAGCTTAAAGTCAGGAATGGTGATGCCTCCTGAAGTTCTTCTATTGTATAGGGTTGTTTTGGCTATCCTGGGTCTTTTGTTTTTCCATATAAAGTTGATTATTATCCTTTCAAGGTCGGTGAAGAATTGTGGTGGGATTTTAATGGGGATTGCCTTGAATCTGTAGATTGCTTTTGGTAAGATTGCCATTTTTACTATGTTAATCCTACCTAACCAAGAGCATGGGAGATCTTTCCATTTTTTGGTATCTTCTTTAATTTCTTTCTTTAGAGTCACAAAGTTCTTATTATATAGGTCTTTTACTTGTTTGGTAAGCATTACACCAAGATACTTTATGTTGCTTGTGGCTATTGTAAAGGGTGATGTTTCTCTGATTTCTTTCTCTGCCTCTTTGTCGTCTGAATAAAGTAGGGCTACTGATTTTTTTGAGTTTATCTTGTATCCTGCTAGTTTGCTGAAGGTGTTTATCAGCTGTAGGAGTTCCCTGGTAGAGTTTATTGGGTCACTTATGTAAACTATCATATCATCTGCAAATAGAGACAGTTTGACTTCTTCCTTTCCAATTTGGATCCCCTTGATCTCCTTTCGTTGTCTTATAGCATTAGCTAGAACTTCTAGTATGATATTGAAGAGATATGGAGAGAGAGGACAGCCTTGTCTTGTTCCTGATTTTAGAGGAATTGGCTTAAGTTTGTCTCCATTCAGTTTGATGTTGGCAGTTGGTTTGCTGTATATTGCCCTTATTATGTTTAGGTACGTTCCTGTTATCCCTGACCTCTCCAATACCTTTATCATGAAAGGGTGTTGAATTTTGTCGAAGGCTTTTTCCGCATCTAGGGAGATAATCATATGGTTTTTCTTTTTCTGTTTGTTTATATGGTGGATCACGTTGATAGATTTTTGTATGTTAAACCATCCCTGCATTCCAGGTATGAAGCCTACTTGGTCATGGTGTATGATTTCTCTGATGTATTCTTGAATTCGGTTTGCCAGTATTTTATTGAGTATTTTTGCATCGATGTTCATCAGGGATATTGGTCTGTAGTTTTCTTTCTTAGTTGTGTCTTTGTGAGGTTTGGGTACCAAAGTTATTGTGGCCTCATAAAAAGAGTTTGGCAATGAACCTTCTGTTTCTATCTTGTGGAATAGTTTGAGGAGTAGTGGTATTAGTTCTTCCTTGAATGTCTGGTAGAATTCTGCGCTGAATCCATCTGGCCCTGGACTTTTTTTGGTTGGAAGGCTTTCGATGACTGCTTCTATTTCATTGCGGGTTATAGGTCTATTTAAGTTGTTTGTCTGTTCTTGATTTAATTTTGGTAAGTGATAGTAATCCAGAAAGTTGTCCATTTCCTTTGAATTTTCAATTTTTGTTGAATACAGGTTTTCAAAGTATGACCTGAAAATTGTCTGGATTTCCTCTGTGTCTGTTGTTATGTTCCCCATTTCGTTTCCGATTTTGTTAATTTGCATGTTCTGTCTCTGCTTTTTCGTTAATTTGGATAAAGGTTTGTCTATCGTGTTGATTTTCTCAAAAAAAACCCAACTCTTGGTTGCATTGATTTTTTGTATTGTTTTCCTGGTTTCTATTTTGTTGATTTCAGCCCTTAAGTTGATTATTTCCTGGTGTCTACTCCTGCGGGGGTGAATTCGCTTCTCTCTGTTCTAAGATTTTCAGTTGGGCTGTTAATTCTCTTATGTGACTATCCTCTGTTTTCTTCATATGGGCACTTAGTGCAATGAACTTCCCTCGTAGCACTGCTTTCAAGGTGTCCCATGAGTTCGGGTATGTTGTATCCTCATTCTCGTTGAATATTAGAAAGTCTTTAATTTCTTTCTTTATTTCTTCTTTGACCCAGGAGTGGTGCAATTGCACATTGTTCAGTTTCCATGAGTTTGCAGGTTTTCTGCTATTTGTGTTGTTGTTGAATTCCAATTTTAAAGCATGGTGGTCCGATAAGATACAGGGGACTATTCCTATTCTCTTGTATCTGTTGAGGTTTGTTATGTCACCTAGTATGTGGTCGATTTTAGAGAAGGTTCCATGTGGAGCAGAGAAGAAGGTATATTCTTTTGTCTTTGGATGGAATGTTAACCCCAGTTGAGACATAACTTCTGTTAATTCTTTTGTTTCTTTGTTGAGTTTCTGATTCGTGGTCCTGTCTAGTGTTGAGAGTGGTGTATTGAAGTCTCCCACTATAAGTGTGTGAGGTTTTATATGAGCTTTGAGTTTTAGTAGTGTTTCTTTTACGAATGTGGGTGACTTTGTATTGGGGGCATAGATGTTCAGAACTGAGACTTTGTGTTGATGGATTTCTCCTGATATGAATATGAAATGACCGTCTTCATATCTTTTGACTAATTTTGGTTTGATGTCTAACTTGTTAGATATTACGATAGCTATGCCTGCTTGCTTCTTATTTCCGTTTGATTGGAAAATCTTTTCCCAACCCTTTACCCTGAGGTAATGTCTATCTTTGAAGCTAAGATGTGTTTCTTGTATGCAGCAGAAGGATGGACTCTGTCTTCGTATCCATTCTGTTAGCCTGTGTCTTTTTATAGGTGAGTTAAGACCATTAATGTTGAGGGTGAGTAAGGACCATTGATTGTTGATGCTTGTTTGATTTAGGTTTGATGTTGGCAGTGGTATTGTGAATATATTAGTTCTGCTTCACCCTTGGTTTCTGGTGTAGTTGGATTATCTGTTGCCTACATTTTTGTGGGCATAGTTACCTTCCTTGGGTTGGAGTTTTCCTTCTAATACTTTCTGTAGGGGCTGGATTTGTAGATACATATTGGGAAAATCTGGTTTTGTCATTAAATATCTTGTTCTCTCCGTCTATATTGATTGAGAGTTTTGCTGGATATAGTAGCCTAGGCTGGCATCCGTGTTCTCTTAATACTTTTAGAACATCTATCCAGGACCTTCTGGCCTTGAGGGTTTCCATGGAGAAGTCAGGTGTAATTTTGGTAGGTCTGCCTTCATATGTTACCTGACCTTTTTCCTTCGCTGCTCTTAATATTCTTTCTTTATTCTGTATGCTATATGTTTTGATTATTATATGTCGAGGGGTCTTTTTTCTTTGGTCCAGCCTATTTGGGGTTCGGTATGCTTCTTGTACTTTCATGGGCATGTCCTTCTTCAGATTTGGAAAGTTTTCCTCGATGATTTTGTTGAATATGTTTTCGGCACCTTTGAGCTGGGCTTCCTCACCTTCGTCTATGCCTATTATTCTTAGGTTTGGCCTTTTCACGGTGTCCCACATTTCCTGGATGTTTTGTGTTAAGGATTTGTTGGATTTTATGATTTTCTTTGGTCGATGAATCTATTTCTTCTAGTTTATCTTCTGTGCCTGAGATTCTCTCTTCCATCTCTTGAATTCTATTGGTTATGCTTGTGTCCGTGGTTTCCGATTTTTTGCCCAGCTTTTCAATTTACAGCCTTCCTTCCGTTTGTGTTGCCTTTGTTTTCTCAATTTCAGTTTTCAAGTCTTGAACCGTTTCCTTCTCCTGGTTAATTGTTTTTTTTTGGCTTTCTGTACTTTCCTTAAGGAATTTGTTCATTTCTTCCACTTTTTTGTTTGTTTTTTCCTCCATTTCTTTAAGGGATTTTCTCACATCTTCTTTGAGGGCCTCTATCATTTTTATGATGGTGATTTTTAAGTCGTACCCTTCTGCTTCCTCTGCTTTATTGCTGTGTTCCATTCTAGTTGGTGTAGATTCCCTAGATTCTGGTGGTGTCATGTTTGTCTTTCTGTTGTTAGGTGTTCTCTTGTATTGCCTTCTTCCCATAGCTTCTTCCAGTAGGTGTTGGTGGTGTTTCCCCCCTCTCTCTATGGTATGTCCCCGATGGGCTTATGTGGGTCTGAGATTCAATATCTGTAGCTCTGTGTGGTCCAAGCTCTCTAGGAGGTTTCTCCGCAGACAGGGATCCAGGGATGGGGTCAAGGATGAGGATCCAGAAGAGGATGCCAGCAGGTACTCACAGTGGACCTCTGGCCAATAGCTCTGGCCAATAGCTGGCGGAAGAGGATGAGGGCTGAGCTGGAACTTGAGAAGGTTTTGCAGGGTAGTGGGATCTCACTGGAATCTGGCCCTCCCCAGCTGAGACCTCGTTCTTTGGCAGAGGCCATGATTTGGGGTTCAAGGATCTTGCCCTCAGGAACTCTGAGTGGACCCGCAGAGATAGGCAGATCTCTGGGAGGGGCCCGGAACTCCAGCAGAGGACTTGAGGCGGGGTCAGAGACCAAGCCGGTGGAAATTACGGGTGGTCCTGCGTGGATAGTCAGGTCTCCTTTGTTCAGAGTTGCTCTGAGAGGTCTCCCAAGTAGGGTGGGCTGTTGGCTCCACCCTCTGTCCCAGTGCTCAACCAGAGTGGCAGGACCGTGGGTGGAGTAGGGCTCAGGGTAGGGGGCGTAGGCTGGCGGTGGGGATGGGTGGGGGTGTATCAGAGCGCCAAGGGTGCTCTCGATGGGGACTGGAGACAGGAGCAGCAGGATCAGGGGCCAACCCAGGGAGTTCAGGCGGGGGAGGGGGGAAAAGAGGTTGTAGGGGACAGTCAGCCCAGATTGGGCCTAGACTCACCGCTGGCCAATAGCCAGTGGAAGAGGATGAAGGCTGAGCTGGAACTTGAGAAGGTTTTGCAAGGTAGTGGGATTTCACTGGAAACTGGCGCTCCCCAGCTGAGACCTCGTTCTTTGGCAGAGGCCAGGATTTGGGGGTCAAGGATCTTGCCCGCAGGAACTCTGAGTGGACCCGCAGAGATAGGCCTACAATAGTAACTTAGACAGATGAACACTAACAAGTTCCACTGGATGCTCTCCTCTCCGTGTCCCACCAGCAAGCCAGTTCTGTTATCTTTAAATTGTTTTACTGCTGAGAACATAGCAACAGCTGTTAAAAGAAATGCTGCTAGATTAATCCAATTTCCATATTGTAAAAATGCTTTGACTTCAAAAGTTAAGTCTAAGGACAGGTTACTGGGAAAAAGGATTTCTATTTTTATTTCCACAGAAAATGAAAAGCTGTGGATTCCTTCCAGACTAACATGGTTTGATAAAGCCAGACTCCCTGAAACAGCATCCCAGATGATCCAACATTCAAAACAGCTTGGACAAGGCAGATTTCTACACTATAGCCAGGATTTCTGCATCTTCTTAGGATCCCCATGACATCAACCCCTACCAGCAGGAAGTAGTTTGGAAATTACGACACCCAAATTCCCAAATATTTTTTATAAATGTTTGTTTTGTTTTAAATGGGGTGGTTATAAATGGTTAATGACCACAACCAATCTTTTTAAAGGTAAAAAGGGGATTAAGGTATGGGTATGAATACTTTTAGAATGGATTTTCATTTATTGATACAAATTTAATGTCAATTTTGTGATATGTATATTTCTCCTCTTATTTAGGTATTGTATTTTTATAGCTCATTTAGAAATGTAATGTATAATTCAATACAGATTATAGATAGTTACCTATGATAGTCAGAACTTATAATTAAGTTAGTTAGGATTTCTAGATATACAGAGATGTATTTAAGATGAATATGCATTCTTCAAACCTTTCAAAGACCTACAGAATATGGCATTTAAAATGGTTTAGGATTTTTCTTAATAGTGAGGCACAACTGCTCCTGGAAACACCACCTGCGTCAGAAAGGAAGATGGACCTTGAAGAAACACGTTATGGAGTTTGCTTTCAATATGGCAAGACTAACCATTTGAGCAAGATACTGCTCTTGTCCGGACTGTTTGGCTTCATGATCATGGAAGTGTCTGCCAGACAGTCTGCAGAACACAGAGAAAAGTGACTGACAAATTGCCAATACAGGTGGACAATTTGAAGTTTCCTAGTTTACTGAGGAGTCTGCCAGACACATTATGGCCTATAGGCTGAAGATGGAACATTACAGAAGAACTTTGGGTGATTGACCGACCAGGCGAGTTGTCTCTGTCATTTCTAGAGTTTATATATTATCCTTCTGTGGTCTTTGATGGAGTTGAAGACAGATAGTTATAATTATAGTTTTCCTTGGCTAGGATTAAAGATAAGTTACATATAAGACTTTAGACACACGAAGATAGGATAGATGATAGAATATTTTCTTGAAATTTTACTAAATGTTAATGGACTAAATATTGTTAACTGTGATTCTTATTTGATAACTGTTGTGTGACATATTTTGCTATGTGAAGGTTAAAACCCTTTTTTATTTTAGACAGAACAGAGGAGACGATGGGAGATGTCATTCGGTAAATATGTTTCTCTTATTTGTTAATGAATAAAGCACTGTTGGCCAATTGGGAAGCAAGAAAGCGGGACTAGGAGTCAAGGAGGATTCTGGAAGTAGTAAGGAGGAGTTCCAAGATGGAGGACCTATAGGGTAGGACGCTGGTCTCTCCCTCTCTGGTAAGATAAGACCACATGGAAGTACTTAGATTAATAGAAATAGGTTAATATTTAAGACAGAGTTAGCCAATAAGAAACACTAGCAACTGACCAACAGAATTATATCTAATACACCATCTCTCTGTGTATTATTTGGGGCTGGTGTGGCGGTAGGGCCAGGCCAACGGGGGAAAACTACACTCGCAGCATTACCCTACTGTCTTCTTTCCAGAGTTCTCTCTCTGCCCTGAATTCCTACCTATACATCTGTAATTCTGGGGTCGTGATGGGCCAATGTGCCAGGCGGAAGCGCGCTTGCCCAGACAGTCTGGTGACCATCCACCAATTTTTGCTCACCTTCTTGGAGAAAGCTGCTCCAGTCGGTGAACCAGGTAACATCTGCGTCTGGCAGAGGTTGATCAGTCAGATCTGGGCGTGTTCCATGCACTTCAGCCTGCACTTGCTGGCAAACATGAGGGACCTTCTCCTTATGATCTGGGTCCAGCAGTAGGGTGGTGGGGTTTAAGGAGGTTACTGGCCCAAATTGTATTTCTCTGGAGCCAAGAGCAGAGTCTGGTAGTGGGCCATGTGTGCATTTGGGAGCCAGTGGTCGGGAGGCTGGTGGACTATAGTCTCTACTGCATGGGGCGCAATGATGATTAGTGGCTGTCCCAAAGTTAATTTATTAGAGTCTTTTATTAAGACTGCTATGGCTGCCATCATGTGGAGGCATGGTGGCCATCCTGTTGCCACATTGTCCAATTTCTTTGAGAGATAGGCTATCGGCCTCCTCCAAGGACCCAGCTTTTGCGTCAGGACTCCTTTGGCGACCTCCCCCCCCACACACACACACTCATCAATGAATAGGTCAAATGGTTTGGTCACATCTGGGAGTCCTAGCGCCGGGGCAGATAACAGGGCTTCCTTAATTTGGTCAAATGCTTTCTGTTGTTCTTCGCCCCATTTGAATTCAGCTCTTTGCCTGGCTAAAGGATACAATGGGGTGGCCATTTCAGCAAACCCCGGGATCCAGAGTCTGCAGAAGCCTACGGTCCCCCGAAATTCCCGCACCTGGTGGGGGCTCTGTGGCGGGGCAGTTAGGGCTACTGCCTGTTTTCTTACCTTGGTTAACCAACGTTGGCCGTCCTCCAGCAAGTAGCCCAAATAGGTTACTTTTCGTTGACAAATCTGTGCCTTTTTAGCTGAGGTACCCCAGGGTTCCTAGTTTTTCCAAAAGGGCCCAGTACCTTGTTTACAATCGTGTTTAGTTGGGGCCGCCAGCAGGAGGTTGTCCACATATTGTAGAAGGATCAGGTTAGGATGTTGCATCCGTTATTCAGCCAGGTCCTGGTGTAGCGCCTCCTCAAACAGGGTCAGGGAATTTTTAAAGCCTTGGGGCAGGCTGTTGCAGGTCAGATGCCCCTATAGCCCCGACTCAGGGTCCTACCATTCAAATGCGAAGAGGGGCTGTCTCTGTGGGCTAAGCTTCAAGCAAAAAAAAAAAAAAAAAAAAAAAAAAAAAAAGGCATCCTTTAAATCCAACACAGTATACCAAGTGTACTAACTTTTCTATTTCCAGCAATCCCTCAGATTGTGGGTTTTTTAAAAAATTGTCTCTATTTCAGCTTTCAAACCTTACACTGTTTGAATTATTTCTTGTAATATTTGGTTTGTCTTTTCCTCCATTTCTTGAATTTTTTTTTCTTCCATTCCTTGAAGGGATTTTTTTTTTCATTTCCTGTTTGAGGATCTCTATCATCATCATAAAGTTATTTTTAAGGTCATTCTCTTCTGCTTCATCTGTGTTGGGACATTCAGGTTTTGCTGTTGTGGAGTCCCTAGACTCTGGTGGCATCAGATTGATCTTTCTGTTTTTGACTGTGTTCTTACACTGTCGTCTACCCATCTCTCTTTCCAGTTTGTACTTGTAGGGTCTCTTCCTCTTCTGGTAAATACAGGACTAAGGTTCTCTTCTGGTAGGTGCAAGCAGGTACAATATTCTGATGGCTCTCCTACTCCGGTGGGTGGTAACAGGACTCCTCTCTTGGTTGGAGGCTGGACCAGGATGCTGGCAGACTCCAGATGGGCTGGTCCGATAGGGCGAACTCCCCCATGCACAGTCCTCAGTTCTTATTCCTCAGAATGCTCTGAGCAGGTCACCAGAAGGGAGGCAGGAAACAGGCCCACACTTACACCCTCCTGTGGTTGGAGGTGTGACCAGAATGCTGGCAGACTCCGTGTAAGCAGGTCCACTAGGAAGGGTTCCTATGGATGCAGTCCTCAGTCCTCAGGACACTCAGAGCAGGGCACTGGAAAGCCCTGTGTTTTTTTTTTTTAAATTAAACTTTGATTTAATTGATTCTTGTGTCTTTCACATCATGAAACTCCATCCCGTTCATTTATTGACCCTGCATATCCACCCTCTGCTCTTGCGACCTCAACACTAATATAAAATTTAAGATAAGAAAGAAAACAAGGGAAAAATCTCATCATAGAAGCTCTAATATGAGACAGTGAGTCATGCAATAAACCCCTTTGTCCATGTATCTTCACTTGTAGGTATGCATTGAAGAGAGTCATTGGTCTGGTTCGAGGCCTTTGATTTCTGCTATAAACTCCTCTTGGATATCCTGCTGTTGCCCTGTGTTATGGAAATCCTGCAGCTTTGGATTTGCAGGACTGGTCTCTTCACATGCTCCAGTAGACCATAAATGAGGTGGGTGTTGGGGTGGGCCAACTCATAATCCTGCTTCTGGGCCTGGGTGTAGGAGAAACTAAGGCAAGTCTACCCAAGCCCCAAATGCACTCCCCACCAGGTCAGCATGTATGACACTTCTTTCCTGTGCTGAGCCAACAAACCTGCCTCAATGCCCAGAGATGACTGAGAGACACCTGACCCAGAAACACCAATGAAGAAAGTACCATGTAGAGGAGTCAGCTGCCTGAGCTAATAGAACCTTGCAAAGGGGTATAAAGGCGGGCCTAACATCCTTAATAAACGAGTTTGCAGGATGCTCTGCTACTCACTGACTCCCAATGCCTGAGTTGTTGGGACTGCATCTTCTCACCCCCTCCCCCAAGGGGTGTCCAATCAGGGTAACCTGAAACACCTGGGTAGTTGCAGAGTTAGTCAGCCTGACAGTTCTCCCTGATCTTCACCAGCAGACTGAGCTCCCCTGAATTGTGGCGAGTTCACCCCTTGCAGCTTTGAGCAAGGGAAGGGGTCAGTTCTCCAGCTTTCGTACCCTCAGGTTTAGCACTCCCACATCTACATCTTCAGGGCCAGCACTGCTGTGTTGTCCAGGTGAGGTGCTATAGGGGACTCTCTCCCCAGTGCTGCAGCTGGTAAGGGGCAAAGGATAGCTCTCCCTGTCTTATGACCTCAGGCTAGCTGTCCCACCTGCTTCAGGCAGTGTGTGGGGGGCATGTCTCCCCCACTCACACCGCTGTATGGTAGATGAGGGGCAAAGCCAGATTTCCCATGCTTACATTCTCAGGGTGGTTCACTTGCACCCCAGTCAATTGGGTCAGGTGTGCTGTGCTGCCCAAGTGAGGTGCAGGGTCCACTCTCCATGTGCTGCAGCTGGTAAAGTGGAGGGTCGGCTCCCTTGCCCAACACAGGTGCTAGATGCAAGGTGAGGAGGACAACTTTCCCTTGCTCTCACCATCACACAAAGCTGACGATGGGGGGAGTGTGGCCAGCTCACCTGTGCCTTTGCAAACAGGGTCAGCTCTACTGTCAAGCCAAGGCAAGGAGCAGGGCCCACTTTCCTGAGTGCTGCAGCTGTTAAAGGGGAGGGTTGGCTCTGTTCTCTGTCACAGGGAGTGAGGGGTGAGGGGTGAGGGATCTCTCCCCCACTCATACTGATGCATGAAAGACAAGTAGTGGGGACAGTTCTGCCATGCTCACAACTTTGGGGCCTAGCTCACTCACACCTCCACCCAGGCCCATATATCACCATGGCCCTGGATGACAACTAAGCCACCCATCTCAGCTAGCTTCTCACCAGTTTCACTGCTTCAGATAGGCTTCTGTCCACAGGAAATGAACCATTCTGCTCTCTGCAACATACATTTGCTCATCATAATAGAGCCTGTCTGCCAGACATTGGAAAGTGCTGGGCAGGCCTGTGTTTTCTCTGCCCCAGGCCTGCATATGGTTCTCTTTGCCCCTCTCAGTCCCCCATCATGGTGCTGGCCAAGAACATTTCTTCTTCTCCTTCTCCTTCTCCTTCTCCTCTTTCTTCTCCTCCTCATTACTTTGGTTTTTGAGACAGAGTTTCTCTGTGTAACAGCCTGGCTGTCCTAGCACTTACTCTGTAGACCAGGCTGTCCTCAAACTCACAGAGATTGGCCTGCCTCTGCCCACCCCCCAAGATCCCAAGGGCTGGGATTAAAGGCCTGTGCCACCAGCACCCAGCCATGTAGACAGTCTTAACTCTTCTTTCTTTCCCCTCCCTTCCTTCCACCCCCTCTCCCTCCCTCCCTCCCTCCCTCCCTCCCTCCCTCCCTCCCTCCCTCCCTCCCTCCCTCCCTTCCTTCCCCCTTCCTCCCTTCCTGTCTTTTTGAGGCAGAGTTTCACTGTGTCTTCCTGACTGTCCTGGAATTTACTCTGTAGATCAGGCTGGCCTCAAATGCCTGCTTATGCTTCCTGAGTTCCTGAGTGCTGGGATTAAAGGTGTGTGTTGCTGCTATCTGGCTCTCTTTTTCCCCCAAGGAACTTTTTTTTTTTTTTTTTTTTTTTTTTTACTGTGCTCACTTGCTTTTCTTTTCTTGTCATGCTGGAAATGCAACCCATAGTCTCAGGTATGGTGAGTAAATACTGTAGCCCTGAACTACATTGCCAACACAAATCTGCATTTTTATTCTTTTTTCAATTTTTATGTATGTGTACCTCTGTGTATACATGTTTGCATGTATATGGGTGTACATGCATCTGCGTATACCTGTATGTGTAGGCCCAGGTAGATGTTGAGAATGATCTGTGGTTTCTCTTCCACTTTATTTGTTGAAAGAGGGCATGCCATTTCAATCCAGAGCTTGTTGATATAGCTAGTCTCTCTCTCTCTCTCTCTCTCTCTCTCTCTCTCTCTCTCTCTCTCTCTCTCTTCCCCCGAGACAAGGTTCCTCTGTGTAACAGTCCTGGATGTCCTGAAACTCACCCTGTAGACCTGGCTGACCGTGAACTCACTGTGATCCACCTGCTCCTGCCTTCTAATCGCTGGGATTAAAGACATGTACCACCACCGCCCAGTACAGCTAGTCTTATTAGCCATGTTTTGCTGGGGAATCTCCTGTCTTTAAGGCTAGAATTACAGGTGGGCTACTACAGCCAGCTGGCATTTACATGAGTGCTGGGGATCTGAACTCCAATCCTCACACTTTCATGGCAAACACTTTCATGTCTTTGTATGTTCAGGTCTGGTGCGGATGGTCACCACTGTTGTGTGTTCATAATTGCAATAGTCATTCTGTACCCAGAAGACAGCATTTCAAAGACCTACATCATATCCTCCAACTCATACAGTCTTCCCTAATTCCTTCTGAGGTGTTCCCTGGCCCTTGGAGGGAGCAACATAGATGACCTATTTGGTGCTGAGCACTCAACAGTCATTTACAGTCAGCACTTTGACTGATTAAAGTTGTCTGCTTTAACCATTTCCTACTGAAAAAAAAAAAAAGACTTCTCTGACCAGGGAAGAGGGAAGCATTAGTCTATGAGTACAAATATCAATACTTAGAAGTAAAAAAAAAAATCAGTATTAGATTTCTCCTTAGAGCCTGTGACCTCTCCAGCTACAGGCTTTGGGCTAGGTTTCTGGGGCCAGGCATGTATTCCTCCCTAGGAGCAGCCTCAAATCCAATAAGGAAGTGATTGGTTACTATGATATCTATTTGGTCATCAACCTAACTAAATCTAATCTGGATCATTTTTTATATTTATTTATTTGAGACAGGGTTTCTCTGTTGTTTTTGAGCCTGTCCTGGCACTTACTCTGTAGACCAGGCTGGCCTCGAACTCACAGAAATCCACCTGCCTCTGCCTCCCGAGTGCTGGGATTAAAGGCATGCGCCAACAATGCCTGGCTCTGTGTCATTTTTTTTTTTAAATTATTTTATGTGCATTAGTGTTTTGTCTGCATATGTGTCTGTGTGAATGTGTTGGATCCTCAGGGACTTGAACTGCCATATGGGTGCTAGGAATTGAACCCAGCCAATGCTCTTAACAACTGAGCCATCTATCCAGCCTCTAATCTGGACATTTTGAGCTTGGAAAAGACATGCCATTAGTCCAGAGCTTTTGAGCTTGGAAAAGACATGCCTTTTATTCCAGATCTTGAGGACAGAAGACACACCTTTAATCCAGATGTAATCTGCACCATATCCTCTGCTGGAAGCCTACCTATATAAGGACAGGTAAGAAGGAAGATTTTGCTCTGCCTGTCTGCTCTCAGCTCATTAGCAAGTCCATTCCTTTGCTGGCATTTGAGCCTACCTCCTCATGATTCTTGCATATACTGAAGACCAGCTGAGACATTCATCCTTGTGGACTGAGCAACTACTGGATTCTTGAACTTTACATTTGTAGCCAACCTTAGTTGGATTAATTGGACTGACTGCAGCCTGTAAGTTATTCTAACAAATTCCCTTTCTCTCTGTATAAGCTGTAACTCTAGAGAAGCCTGACTAATATAGTTACCCACGGAATATTCTTGCCATTATTGCAGTAGTGGGCAACTGTTGCCTGGAAATTTATACTATATTGAGGGCCCACAGCTGGGAAAGCCTGCTGATGACTTTTCTCTCCAGAAGACTGCATAGCATCTTCCAGCACTGTGAATGCCAGCCTTCAGGGAGGAATCTTTCACCTTGCTTTCCCTGTGTCCTACATCCAAAGTGCATCCACCTTATCTTTCTGAGACAGGATGATTCACAGAAGCTAGAGCTTACCTTTATCCCTAGCCTTGTTATCCAGTGAGCCTCTAAAATCTGCCTGGCTCTTCCCCCTAATACTGGGGATATAGGTGTACATCACCATGCAGTTTTACGTTTTTACTGGGGATCTAAACTCAGGTCCTTATATTTGTGTGTCAAGCAAAGAATTGACTCTCTGAGTCACCTCCATAACACTTCCCTTGTACTTTTTACTGAATGTATTTCTGCATATGTTATCTAATAAGTGTCCCTTTATGTAAATAAAATGCTGGTTTGAATGAACCAACTTAATCTTTTCATTCTACTGTTTTGATAGTTGGACAGATAGTTTCCTGTTACTCATTTTGTACAAATTCTAGTATAAATTTAGCATTATTTCTTTAGGCTACATTATCACAAAAGAATTATCTCCAAAAAGCATGAATTTTTTTAGGTTGGCAAACTGATAAATTGTTTCCCAAATTAGTCATGTCAGTCCACATTGTAATGTGTCAGTCCAATTGTTTTAACTTATTTTTACTTATGTGTATGTGTGTCTGTGTGAGGATGCCCTTGGATGTCAGAAGTGGGCCTTGGACCTGTCATTGTAATCCACCTGATATGGATGCTGGGAATCAAACTTGGGTGCCCCAAAAGAATAGGAAATGCTCTCAACTGCTGAGTTATCTCTCTAGCTCCACATGCAGACCAGGCTGGCCTTGAACTCACAGAGATCTGTGTGCCTCTGCCTTCTGATCTCTGGGATTAAAGGCATGTATCACCAGCAGCCAGATATATTTAGATAACACATTCTTTTCTTCTGCTCTTTCTCAGAAATTATCTTGTAACTGTTTTATGGTGAACTTTAATTTTATTAACATTGGCAAAATTCCTCCTTCAAACCTGAGTTATATATGTAAGTTCACTATAAATTATATAGCTAAAGAAAGTCACTTAATAAAATTGGATTGCTCAGCTAAGGAAGTGGCTCTGTGGGTAAAGTGCTTACTATACTGTAGGGAGTGGAGACAGCTAAGGAAGTGGCTCTGTGGGTAAAGTGCTTACTATACTGTAGGGAGTGGAGAAAGCCCTTGGTGAGTGAATTCTTGAGTAAATGAATGTGTTAACAGGAGCTGGCCATGTCTAAAGCTCCCAGAACTTCAGATCCATGGAGAAATGGCAAAGCCTTCCTCTGGTCGATGTTTGAATATTGATAGTGTGTACAGAAAATGTCCACCATGGCTTTCTCTCCTTAGATGTTTACAGCCTGAACATTGCTCCCCTACAGAGACTATTCCTGTCCAAGTGTTTAGAAAGACCCTTCCTTTTTGTCTAACTGTATATAATGAATATGCTGAGATCTGGGGTACTTCAGATTCTAAAGCCCAGTTCCTAGCTTTATGTAGGTGTGTGTGGAGGTCAGAGGATAACTTCCTGCAATGAAGTTATCTCCTTCCACCAAGATGCTTCTGGGGACTCAGGCTGTTGGGATTATTGAAAGCACCTTTATCCACTGAGCCATTTCACTGGTCTTATTCTTCAATAAAGAATAAAACAAGGGGTGGGGATAATGCTCTTACAACCAAAGGGACTAATAAGTGGAAATGATTAACACATTAATTTGGCCACAGTTTCAAAATGTGACACAGGAATCTTCTAACTGAACACCCAAAGATATTGGGTGAACCACCAATTCTGCTTAAGTTTAATGAAGCAGGGACAGCCTTTTTGAACGGTGATTACACCAAAAAAGGGATAATGTCTACACATGTCAGGAGGAGGGGGCACCAAGGCTTGTCCAGATTCTTGAGGCAGGGCCCTTTCTGGAATGGGTCACAAAGGTTAGCAACAAGCACCTTTATCCACGGAGCCATCTCAATGGCCTTATTTTTAAAATACTGCACAAAGGGCAGGGGATGTTAGAGAAATGGCTCAGAGGTGCTTGCTGTACAGCCAAACAAGACAAGCAAGATAATTTCTGTATGGCTAGCTCTTAAGACAAGAAAACAGTGAGAATTAGACCAAGCCTTTATCTATTGTGGTTGGTTTTGGGGAAAATTGTACCTCTAAATATAGCAATAAGTTTTGACAAAAAAGTTTTTTTTTTGTTGTTGTTGTTTGTTTTTTGTTTTACAACACAGGGCCCACTATATATCCCTGGTTGTTCTGGAACTCAGTATATAGAACAGGCTGGCCTCAAACTCAAGAGAGATCCCCTTGCCTCTACCACCTGAGTGACAGGACAGGATAAAGACATGTGCCATATTCTGCTCTGCTCTCAAAAGAACTCTTGTTTTTTTTGGGGGGGGATTGTTTTTTTTTTGTTTGTTTTTTTTTTTTTTTTTTTTTTTTTTTTTGAGACAGGGTTTCTTTGCGTAACCCTGGCTGTCCTGAAACTCAATTTGTAGACTAGGATGGCCTCATACTCAGAGCTCTGCCCACCTCTGTCTCCTGAGTGCTGAGATTAAAGGCTTGCACCACCACTGCCTGGCTTCAAATGAATCCTTAATATGTATATTAAAAATTTTAAAATATTTACTTATATGTATGAATGTTTTGTTTACATATATGCATGTTTTCCACATGCATGCCTGGTGCCCATTGAGGTCAGAAGAGGGTGTCATATCCCCTGCAACTGGAGCTATGGATGGTTGTGAGACTCCATATTGTGATGGGAATTTGACCTATGTCCTCTGCAAATATAACAAGTGCTCTAAACCACTGAACCATCACTGCAACCCCTTTATTTTCACTCTAGCTCCATGTCTTTCCTCCTACCATAACAATTCTTTGACTCTGTCACACCTGACTTGAAGGGAAAGCCTGGGAGGGCATCTAACCTGGTACACTCCTCCTTTCACTACAAGATTTTCTTATACACTTATGTTTTAAAACACACTCTATCCATATATGAGGGAAAGTAGTAAGAATTTGGTGTGAAACCTTTTCCTCCTTTCTCCTAGTTGTTCAACAAAGATGCTTTCACCCATGAAATAACAATATCCAACTAAAAAGTGTACATTCAACAAGAAGTTCAGTTGTCCAACCTAAAGATAGTAGAAGTTCATAGTCCTAGGCTAAACAGTGTCATCAGCCACCCAGGTTATTTGCATCCCTACATGTAGTCATATTATCATCTTAAGCAATTTTTTTGTGTATTGCCTAGTAGTTTCAGTTATATGAAATGCCAATGACAAGACAAGGAGGATAAGTGGGGATGTGGCTAAGTTGATAAGTGCTTGCTTTGTTGCTTTGTACAACTCCCTGAACATCACTCTCTCCCTCCTCTCTCATTCTTCCTATCTTCTCTCTCTCTCTCTCTCTCTCTCTCTCTCTCTCTCTCTCTCTCTCTCTCTGTGTGTGTGTGTGTGTGAGTACATGTGACACAGTACAAGTAGAGGTGTCAGAGGACCATACTACATGAGAGTTCTCACTTTCCACCTTATTAGAGACATTCAGTTATTAGCTACTACATACACCAGGCTATGTGGTCAAAGGGTCCAGGATTTTCCTGTCTCTTCTTCCTGTCTAGCTGTAAGAGCACTGGGAATACTGGTGAATTGTACTGCGTGCACCCAACTCAGAGTCTCCTGTTTGCAAGGCACACACACTTCACCTGCTGAGCCATCTCCTCAGCCCTGCCATAAATAGATCTTGTTTTTATCAAGACAGAAAATCATTTTAGAAGCCTCTGAGGAGACTGATGCAAAAAAGTTCACTTGGCAAGATGGGCTACATGACTAGTCCTACCTGCAGAGTTGCAGGGAGAGAGAGGAGCTGGCATTTTAAATTTCTGTCACAGGAAGCACATAGTATAGAAGAGAAAAGAGAGAGAAGATTGCTTTTCCTGTGTGCCAATCCATATTTTGACAGTTTTAAAAAATAGCTATAAATTATATTGATTGCACCCTCCTGTAATCTCAGCAGCTGGGAGGTTGAGGCAGGACCATCTTAAGTCTAGCCAAACTGGGCTACATAGGATGATAGTCTCCAAACAAAATAGAACTAAACCAAAGCAAAATACAAATAAACAAACAAAAACTACAGTATATTATAATATTACAAGAGTGTTATAAGTTCAGTGCAGCTACCTCATTTGTATATATTCTGTTTTAAACATAGTCCAGAGCTGGAGAGATGGCTCAGAGTTTAAGAGTACTGGTTGCTCTTTCAGAGGTCAATTCCCAGCAACCACATGATGGCTCACAACTATATATAATGAGAACTGGTCCTCTCTTCTGGTGTGCAGGCATACATGTAGGCAGAATACTGTATACATAATAAACAAATCTTTAAAAATACTAATAAAAGAAACACATTTCAGGGCTAGGGCTGTAGTTCAGTGATAGAGCACTTGCTTCGCATCCATAAGACCCCCAAATCCCATCTGTAGTATCACACACACACACTATATTGAGCATGCTATGGTTTCTGAGTGTTCTGCTACTGGTTTCTGTGAGATGATCTTTGCCAGGCCATATTTCTCTCTAGCCTCTGGAGCTAAATTTGCCTGTGAACATATGCTGTTTCCTAGAGATGGCGGTGTAGCTGTGGTAATGAGAAGGAACCAAAGTCTTTAATTTTTTGAATGTCATCAGTGAGGGACACAGCTAAAATCTGGATTTAAAATATGTCACTTTTGGGGCTGGAGAGATGGCTCACAGGTTAAAAGCACTGACTACTTTTCCAGAGGTTCTGAGTTCAATTCCCAGCAACCACGTGGTGGCTCACTATCATCTGTAATGAGATCTGCTGCCCTCTTCTGGCCTGCAGGGATATACACAGATAGGATACTGTATACATAATAATTAAATCTTTAAAAAAATATATAAATTTACCTTCCTTTTTTTATACTTCAATATTTAGAAGAATTATATACCATTTCAAATTGAAATTGTATGTCAAACCAATAAGAACCACAAAGCAAATCAATAGGAATTATGTACTGTTCCAAAAGCACTTGCTTATAAGCATGAAAACCCAAGTTAAAACTCTAGCATTCACCTGAAAAGCCAGGAGGCGCTGCATGGCCTGTAATTCCAGCGCTGACTGGGATAGAGACCAGAGGATTGCTGGGGCTTCCTGGTCTTCAACCTAACTCCAGATTCAGTGAGAGACCCCTTTTCAAGGGGATAATAAAGAAAATTATCAGGCAGGAAAGTCAGTATCTTCCTCTGGCCCCTGCATATGCATGGGCATGTGCATTCACATATGTGTGCATATATACCATGCTCATAGACAGAACATGTATACACAGGGAAAAATGTTGACAGTGAACAAAAAGTAAAAAAGGTAGAGATGATCATTAATGTTTTTCAGAAGCTGTTTGTAATTTAATTAATTCAGTGTTTTGAAAAAGGGTCTCACTCTATAGTCCAGGCTGACCTTGAACTTTAGATGATTCTCTTGCTTCAGCTTCTCACATACTAAGATAACAGATATGAGCTAATGTTCCCAAAAAGCTGGCTCTTTGAAAAAAGTCATTTTTTATAAAAAATATTTTAAAGAAAACTTTCAGGACAGTACCAAGGCATCCCCTCAAACCTTCGATGAAAATGAGGAAAGGATATAGTTAAAAAAAATACACTGACAGATAAACATATTTTAAAATATTGAGTTTTTCCTAAAAAAACACAAATTAGAGATGCCATTTTGCATATGTCTAACAGAAAAATTCAACAATACAATGTGTATACATACAACTCTGCTCAGACTTCAAGACACCCAATGTTTCATCTAGAATTTTCCTGAGTTTCAAAATTTAATATAACCATAGACATAAACAACTATTTCAAGTATTTTTCTAATGCCTTTACTTACTGTGCTGGCTAACTTTATGTCACCTGAACAACGGTAGAGTCACCTCAGAAGAGGGAAATGCATTTAAGCAAATGCCTCCATAAGATAGGGCCATAGGCAAACCAGTGAAGCAGTTTCTTAATTAATGATTGATGGAGAAGTGCCCAATCCATTATGGGTGGTGCCATCTCTTGGGTGGTGGTCCTTAGTTCTATAAGAAAGCAGGCTGAGCAGGCCACTGGAAGCAAGCCAATAAGCATCAACCTTCCATGGCCTCTGCATCAGCTCCTCCCTCCAGGTTCCTGACCTGTTTGAGTTCCTCTCCTGACTTCCTTCAATGATGAAGAGTGATAATGAAGTGTAAGCCAAATAAACCCTTTCCTCCCCAACTTGCTTTTGGCCATAGTGTTTCATCATAGCAATAGTAACCCAAACTAAGACACTTATAAAAGTACAAAATTGGAAATAGCTATTTTTGTCACATTTAACACAGCAGTATTATATAGCCATTGAAGTAATATTAGAATATTAATAACATGGGAAAATACTTATTAATACATTGTCAACTTACTAGTTTATGTATATCCTTTTAAATAAGTCTCTATTTCATTAACCTGTTTTCTATAATGAACTTGTATTTCCCTTTTCAGTATGAAAATACTTTCCCCATTACAAAAATAATTTGTCCCCCAAATTTCATTATTCTATTTTCTTCCAATTCTACAGTTTGCAGACAAACTCCTTATTACTAACCTTGTGGCCTGTACTGGAGCAATGCCTATTCTGTAAATTAAACAGTGTTATCTGCATTGTAACTGTCTGGTGATACATGAAACCTAAAAAAAATCCATTAAATTTATTAAACAAAATGATTGAAAGGTAAGAAAGGAATGCTACACATAAGGTCGGAAAGTTAAGTGACCTAGAAAAGATAATAGACTTGCTGGACATGTTGCTATGCACCTTTTCTCAGCACATGGTTGGCTGAGGCAGGCAGATCTCTGTGAGTTTGAGACCAAGCTGCAAGGACTTTGTAAAAATGAAGGTTCAGGTGTGTGAGGTGGGTGAGGGATGGAGTTCAGGACTAGAGTACTTGCTTAAATATGCATGATGGCCTTGGATTCTATACCAAGTTCCTCATCCCCACAAATAAAATGAATCCTGATAAAAAACAGTAAGCTGACTATTATTACATATTTTACTTAAATTGGTTTTTGTTGTAGAATTTCCCACCTGGTTTCACAGCCATCTTGCCCCAAATGAACACACAAATGCTATATTAACTGTGAAAAGTTGGCCGGTGGCTTGGGCTTCTTACTGGCTCTATTAATTATTAACCCATTTCTATTAATCTAAGTATTAACATGTGTTCTTATCTTACTGCAGAGGGGTCTGGACCTTTTACTCTTTATTTGCTTCATGGCAACTGACTTCTGCCTCCACTTCCCAGATTTCTCCTCATTTCCTAGCCCCACCTATCTTCCTGCCTGACCTACCAGTGTTTTACTCATTAACCAACAAGAGAAACATATAAATAATAACACCTTCCATCATTTCCTCTTTTCTGTCTAATAAAAAGAAAGGTTTTAACTTTAACATAGTAAAATATATAACAATAAGAACTATAGTTACAAAAGTCCATTTAGCAAGATTTAAAGAAAATATTCTATCAGCTATCCTATCCTTGTGAGTCTAAAGTCTTATATGTAACTTATCTTTTATCATAACTAATGAAACCATAACTATAATTATCTCCTTTCAAGTCTATCAAAGACCTCAGAAGGATAATATATAAACTCTTGAATTGACAGAAACATCTCCCTGCCTGGTCAGTCATCTAAAGTTCCTCCAAAGTTCCTCTGTAATGTTGGAGCATCCATCTTCAGGCCATAGGCCATAGTGTGTCCCACTGGTATTGGCAGTTTGTCAGTCATTTTTCTATGCGTTTTCTAGAATGTCTGGCAGACTCTTCCGTGAAGCAGGAACCCATCTTGTTTTTGGCAAATTCAGCAGTCACTTTTATGTAGGTCCTGCATGTTCACCTTATAATGCAAACAGTCAAACAGTCCAGGCAAGAATAGTTTCTTGCCCAAATGGCTATTTCTCCATAACTCCATAACGAGTTTCTTCCATGGCCATCTTCCTCTCTCAAGTAATTGGTGTTGCCAGGAGCAGTTGTGTCTCAATGTCATGAAAAACCCTAAACCATTCTAAATGCCATATTCTGTAGGTCTTTGAAAGGTTTAAAGAATGCCTATCCAATTGAAACATATCTCCATATATTTAGAAAACATAACTAACTTATCTATAAGTTTTGACTATTATACATGACTATACATAATCTGTATTTAATTATACATTACATTTTAAAATGAGCTATATAAACACAATACCTAAACAAGACAAGTATACATATCACAAAATTGAACTTATGTTTGTATCAATAAATGAAAATCCACTCCAATACAAAGTATTCATTCCTATATCATATTCTCCCACTGTTTCTTTAGAGATAGGTTTTGATACTTGATCATTTATAACCAAACAAATTTAAATGAAAACAAACATTTATAAACAATATTTGGGATTTGGGGAGTCATTCTCTCCAAACTAGTTCCTGCTGTTTGGGGGCACTGTCATGGGGGTCCTGAGAAGAACCCAGAAACCTGCTCAAATTCTGGCTATAGTGGTCTGTGAGGCTGCATCAACTCAGCTGTCTTGGATGTAAGATCACCTGGATCATCAGGAGTATTGCTTTTTGAAATCATATTAGCCTGGAAGGAATCCATAGCTCTTCATTTTCTGTGGAAACAAGAACAAAAACTTTTTCCAAAGCAACCTGTCCTTAGACTTACATTTTGAAGTCAAAGCATTTTCAAAATATATACATTGGATTAATTCAGCGGCATTTATAATCAAATGTCTTTTAGCAGTTGTTGTTCCTTCCTTAGAAATAAAAAAAAATTCAAAGATAACACAATAGCATATACTATCCATACATATCCATACTGTATATTTTCCATCTCTACATGGTTTATTTATTTATTATTGCTCTATTTCTTTTACTTTTATTTTTTATTTTTTTTTTTTTATTTTGTGAGACATGGTTTCTCTGTGTACTTTTGCCTGTCCTGAAATTCACTCTGTACTTTAGGCTGGCCTTGAAATCACAGAGATGTGCTTGCCTTTACCTCCTGAGTGCTGTAATTACAGGCATGTGCCACCACACACAGATACTCTATTTCTTTTCTCTCCCAAGCCTATGTATACTTTTAAACACACTGTAAACCCTTTAGAGGTTTTATTTCATCAAAATCTGTCTTTACTGCATATCCGTACTTTTTTCTAGCCATATGAGTCTTTACCAAACATCACTTGTTTGGTAAAAAAGCCTTGTGGTGGTTTTTGCCACTTACAGTGAATCCAGGAGCCGCACAAGAGCCTCTGATTGTCTCTAAGAACACCTGGCAAACAGCTTACCCTGTTGCTACCAGGAAACTGTGCTTGTCTCTGTTTTTTTGTTTGTTTTATTTTTCGAGGCAGGGTTTATCTGTATTGTTTTGGAGCCTGTCCTGGATCTCGCCCTGTAGACCAGGCTGGCTTCGAACTCACAGAGACCCTCCTGCCTCTGCCTCTTGAGTGCTGGAATTAAAGGCATGCACCACCAATGCCTGACTTGTTCTTTTGTTTTTAAAATCCCCTTTTAAGCTTTTGTCAGGTTCTATGTGAAGTTCATACAACCCACATTGCCGGCACCATTTTGTTATGGAATTTCCCGCCCAGTTACACAGCCTCCTTGCCCCAAATGAACATAGACACTATATTAATTATGAAACTGTCAGCCGATGGCTTGTCCTTATTGGCTAGTTCTCTATTAATTATTAACAAATTTCTATTAATCTAAGTATCCCCACGTGGTCTTTCTTACCAGAGAAGGGTCTGGACCTCTTACTCTTTCCTCTGCTGACTTCTGCCTCCACTTCCCAGAATTCTCCTCATCTCCTAGCCCCACCCGTCTTCCTGCCTGGCCAATCAGTGTTTTATTCATCAACCAGTAAAAGAAACATATACAGAATAAGATCTCCCATTAGGTTTTTTCTTTCTTTGCTTTCTTCCCCACCTTTTTTTTTCAGATGTCTCAAACTAATTCCTGATTCTCCTGTCTCCACTTTCTAAGTGCTGAGATTGTAGATGGATGCCAGCACCAAATGTTTTCTTTCAAGAATTCCTAAAAGCACATAGAAACTTGAAGATGAATTCTGCCAAACACTAACAATGAACAGAAGAGATGGCTCTGTAGATTGGAGTGCTTTCTCTGCAAGCATAAGGTCAGACCCTGGCTCCCATACTAAATAGTGGGTGTTGCCATGCGCAGCTGTAACTCAAGTGCTTTTGCAGGTGCAGGCAGGAGAATCTCTGGAGCTTGCTGATTTTGTGAGAGACTTTTTCCTCCATAGAATAAGGTGAATACAGAAGGACATCTGATGTCCTCCTCTTGTCCCTACATGCACATGCAGCCTCCCTCCACATGCATATGTTTGTAATAATATAATACAATAATAACAATAATAATAGAATGTAAAAAATAAAAAATTTAAAAAATATTAACACATACCAGGCAGACACACACACACACACACACACACACACACACACACACACACACACCATTAATGAAATGTGGCTGTCCTTTCCTAAAAGCAAATAGTTCCAAAATAATAAACATGGGCACCTTCCTTAAAAGATTTATGAGACTAGTAGTACTTGTCATATACAAATTATATAAATGGAAATGGAAGGCCACTTTTGGAATCAAGAATTTAAGAACAATTAAGATCTTATTTTAAGTAAGGGGACATTTCTATACCAAAAAAAGTACACTAAAAAAGTCAATTGTTTCTTGGCCTTTTAGCTTGGATCAAGTATAAAAAATATGACAAGACACAGATGATGAACATGAAATGCTCTTTAACATGTATTCTTTTATTGCTAAACATCAAATTCTGACAATTATTATACCATCAAGTTAAATCCTAGAAAGGAATTACAGCTCACTCAAAAGAGTTATTGAAAACATTATCTGTGTGCTACTAGTATGTGGATGCTCAAATACTAAGGACACAATGATGACAGAGAGCCACATCACTATGAAGCATATGTTTACAATTTCCTGTTAGCATGATGACCTAGAAATGATTATCAAAAAGTCAAGTTTAACTACATGTCTCTTCAAACTGAGATGCTGAAAATAATATATACATTCTTTATAATTACAAATGACCAAAATAAAAACCTTAAAATGTAAACAATTCAGAATAGGAACACTGAGAATAAAGTTTTACTGTTGAACAAGGTGACAACACAGAGATACTTCAAATCACCAACATAAATAATTTTTCCAATATAATTCATTTTTCTAATTGCTCTACAGAAATCAAAATGGGTTTTTTCCATAAAGATGATAATACACCAGGGACATAAGCCCCTTCTAATGTTTTTTATGTTAACATATATGTACAGTAAATATTCAACAATCCTTTTTACATCTTACTTAAATAGAAGCATGCTTTTCTATCGATAAATAAACACAAACCATCATCCATTCAAGTACATTAAGCACTTTTAATATCGCATGCACTGTGCTGGGAAACAAAGCTGAGTATGAATGGCACACTCACAGTAGAAGAGCCCACAGTGAAGCTGAAGAGACAATATGTAACATCTCCTTTCTTAATCAATGAAGCCATTTGTATACAAATCTGCTGGATTTCCAGGAGGAGAGAAGTTTCCACACCCTGACCCTACAGATTAGCTGACAGAGGTGGTTAGCAGCTAATTTGAAGTGAGGTTTTGTTTTGTTGTTGCTTTCACTCAGAAAATGAAGTTAGTGGATAGTGTTTCCTCTTATTAAAATATTTTCATGGCCTATGGGGTAGGTTAGTGGTAGAGTGCTTGCTAGCATGTGTGAGGCTATCGATGCTGGGTTCTATAAGTACCACACCAAACAATAATTGTTTTCCTCGGTATTGAAAAAGATAATTTACACACATACATTTTCATTAATAAACTGCTTAATGCATGTGACCAAGTTAATTATGTGAGTATTTTACAGCAATCTCAAAGCTTTACCTGAAAAGGTCTGTGCATTTTTAGTATGCAAGTACATTTTGGTCCTGAGTGACCACAGAATACAACAAATGCCATATTTTCTGGGATAATAACTAAAAATTACTAAATTTCTATGCCTTTAGTATTGTTAGCAACTAATGGCCCATCATTAATAAAATCTCAAAATGATATTCAGTGTATGATTCTTGTTAGAGAATGAAGGTAAATTTGTAATAAAGTCTAAAAAATTTTTAAAAATTGATTTAAAAGTTTTAGGCATTTAAGATACTTAATGTTCTTAAAAAGGTGACCTCATGAAGTAACTTACTTCAGGAAGGAGGTATATATCTGGCTATAAATGAATGAATCAATGCCTTTTATTACTTCTAATGTGTGTGTGTGTTTCATCAAATGTGTATTTTTCATGAAAGAAACAGTATGTGCAGACATCCCTAAGACTAACAGCTTCACACAGGACGGCTGACTCTGATTTCCCAGGGTTCCACTGCTACCCACAAGACCAACTGGTGTTCTTTAGGGTTCAAGAGTCTGTTCCTAGGCTCTGGGAAATCCACATTTGTGCAGCCCTTCTCACTATCCTACTAAGTTTTTATGTGCTCACAGAGGTAGCTTAGGGGGAGACAGAAAACAAAGATTAGGTGTTTGATCCCCCGGCAGAGAGAAACATACTAGATGCTGGTGAGGACAGAGTATGTATGGCTCAGGGTTGAATGCTGTTGCAGCATAAAGGAAAAGGTCTACCCTGGAAAAGTTCCAAGCTGCAAAACTCTAGAAAGTGGTTCTGAGATTTGCTGCAGTGTCTGTTCTTTTGTGATCTGTTAGAGGATTAGGCTTAGTCCTCAAATTCACCTCTAACTGCCTGAGCTCACATGCTGCTGTGGGAGGTCCTTCCTGCAGCATACTCTAGAGAACAAGGCTAGTGTGTTGTGAGGGTGTAGAGATTCTCTATGAAAAAGGGAATACAAAACTGTCTTATCACATCACAGGCCTTATCTACTTTCAACTTTGCCTCTTTACTTGGTATCACTTGCAGAGAGTTTTTGCTTTCATGTTAGCAGATACTTTCATAGAATTTCACTGGTTTAACTGTAATCAGACCTTGGTATTCACAGTATGGTATAATATACCATTGAGTTTTAAAATACTTTCCAAACAAGATAAAGACACACATTATAAAACCAAGAACACTTGCTCAATCTTCCATTTAACCAAAATTCAGTATCCTTAAATCTTTAGTGATGAATGTGGTGTGTGTGTTCATGCGTGTGAATGCACACACACACACACACACATACACACACACACACACACACACACACACACACACACGTTTGAGACAGGGTCTTGCTATGTAGACACTGCTGATCCAGAACCCACTAAGTAGTTAAAGATGGATGACCCTGAATTCATGATCCTTTTGCCTAGCCTCCCAAATGCATAGGCAAGTGCTGGAATTATAGGTGTGCACCACCACACCATCTTAATGGCACTTTTCAATAAATTTTGCCTGGAACAGGAGATAAGCTCAGGGGTAGAAAGCTTGCTTAGCATAAATAGTATAAGTGAGGCCCTGGTTTCAAACTCTAGTAACACACACACACGCACACGCACACGCACACACACACACAATTTTACTACTAGATTCTGCTTTCCCTTTTACTACTCCAAAATGCTATATAGTCACACAAAATGGTATTACATGAGTGGATTTTCACTTCTTTAAAAATTGTTCCACAAACATTCAAAATTTGCCCATTCAATCTTTAAAACTAGGATGTAGACAAGAATTATTTTTTCATTTCTTCCACTACTTCTTCACTACAGAGTTTGGATGCTCTAGATATAGGAAGAGCTCAAAGGTGCTGGCCAAGATTTTTTTAAGGAAACACTTTATACTTCATACCTAGGAAGAATTTCAATGACAAAAGATACTCCCACATAGTTGTACTTGATGCTTTTTGTTGGATGAGAACAAATATTACCGTGCTGTAACCATCCAGAGTCCCAGGGTCACGTTGGCAGCCAAAAGTACACTGCCACCAAGCAAGATGAAAAATCCTATCAGATCTTTGACATCATTGTCTCCAATCACTGAGGTAAGGGTAGCATCCAGGAAAGAATTTAAAATCCATTGACCATCCAAGGCAAAGCAGGGTACTGCATTAACAATAGCAAGAGCTCCGGAAAGAGAAATCAGATACCTGGGTAAAGATTAGTTAAGGCAGTGCTGTGAGGTGCAAGTGGAAATCATCTTTTGAAAAGCCAGAAGACACTGGACTGGGAGGTTAGATTACAGTAGGCTTCTCTACTTTATGTCTCTAACACTCTTTCTTATAGCTCTATTTAAAATAAATCAGTTAATATTTGTTTAAAGGTCAAAACTTTGAATAGAAAAACAAAGGCAAACTAAACAATCTATAATGCATTCCTAAGAAGATTAAGCTTTTGTAATCCTTTAATGATACAATAAAGGGAGAGAAGTGAAGGGCTAAGAAATAAATGAAAAAATTGCTGCAATCTTAGGGTCTTGTGCACACAGGCAATGCTCTACTACTGAACTAAAATGCCAGCTCCCACATTATTATCTCTTTAAATCTTGAAACTGGGTCTTGCTGCATAGGCTAATGTTGTTCTAGTCTCAGCCTCCTAAGTGTTAGGATTACAAGCATGCACCAACATACCAGTCCCCAAATTACTTAAATTGTTTTAAATTTTATGTGTATATGTGTGCATGTGTAAATGTATGTTACCACATGCATAAAGAAGGCCATGGAGGTCAGAACAAGTGTTTTGATTCCCTAGAATTGGCGTTATAGATGGTGGTAAACCAGTATGTGGGTGCTGGAAATGGAACCTGGATCCTCTGTGATAGCAGTCAGTGCTCTTAAATGCTGAGTCATCTCTCCAGTCCCCCATTTTTTTTTTTAGGTAGGGTCTCACAGTGTAGTGCTGACTGTCCTGGAACTTGCTCTGTAAATCAGGCTGACCTCCAATTCACAAAGATTCATCAGCCTTTGCCTCCCAAGTGCTGGGATAAAAGACGTGCACCACCACTGTCCAGAATTTATTAATAAGCTCAAGTTGGGCTAGGTGGTGGGTGTTACATGCCTTTAATCTCAGCACTCAAGAAGCAGAGGCAGGCAAATCTCTGTGAGTTCAAGGCCATCCTGGTCTACAGAGTAAGTTCCAGGACAACCAGGGCTACATTGCAAGACTCTGATTCAAAATTGGGAGAAAAAGCTCAAGCCAGGCAGAATTCATCACCGCACGAGTAATGGAAGTTTCATCCTTTATAAACTTCTTATAAATGAAACTCTTGAGTTGTATTATGGGTCCCTTCATTTCTGCACTTTTTTTTAACAGGCATATTTATATATCTCCAGTATATTTCTACAAAACTGTATGTTTGGGAGGGGGGGGGCTAGAGAAATGTCTCAGCAGAGCAGTGCTTGCTTTTGAAGAGGACCTAGATTCTATTCCTAGTACCCACAAGGCAGTTCACAACCACATGCAACTCACTTCTGACACCCTCTTCTGGCCTCTGTGGGCACTGCATGTACATGGCACACAGACAGAACACTCCTTGGAATTCTTGAGGAAAACTGAGGATAGAGCAGTGGAGACAGGAAGCTCCTGTGAGGAGAGCCCACCCTCTCTTGGAGCTTCAGACACTTCTTTCCTGGTAGCCAAGGAGCTGTGATGCCCATCCGCTGCTCTTCTCACAATTCTCCTTTCCATATTTTAACCTTTTTTGTACCTGCTCGAGTTTTCTTTGCTAACATTTCCCTCATATGTAAAACCTAATCTCTTTCATCTTTAAAGTCTTTTTATTGGTTGTAAGCAATTAAATTATAAGTTCTCTATTTGTAATGCTCTACTCAAGGTAAAAATGATGAAGCTACAAATAACACACTTTTAAAGTATTTTTCAAACTAGAAAGGATACTTGACAAATGTCTCCACAATCACTGGCAGATCTATGCTTAGAAAGTTGAAACGTGGAATAAAACTTGTGATGCTCACTAAAAATGAAAAACAAGTAATAATAAATATTATCCACAGTGGATAAGCAATAACAGTATAAATTTATCATATGGTCAAAATTGCACTAGTCTATAAAAATGGATGAGCAAAACATTCCTACACATGTGTGAGCAAGCTATATACCTTATATATAAGGAAATCAAGGCCAGGGCCTTAATTCCATTACTTGGGAAGCAGAGGCAGGAAGATCTTTGTGGTCTAAGTAGCAAGTTCCAGGCCAGCCATGTTTATATGGCAAGACTTTGTCTCAAAACAAAATAAAAAAAGAAGAAGAAAGGAAAGAAAGAGGGAAAGAAGGAGGGAAAAAAAGCAGTTAATAAACGTCTACTAAATATAGTGGAATGAAAAAAACGCATGTCCCAATGTATACTTTTTTGGTGCAGCTAAGACAAAGCAGACTACATACCAATTATGACTACCAAATATTAATTGGGACTTGAAAGTATGTTATATTTAAAGCATTCTTTTCCTTTCAAAGAGGCATATTCTAAAAATTTCATTTGTTCCAAGTATTATGCTATTTACTGGTTGCTTCTTTATTGCTAAGACAAAGAGTAACTCAAGGGGGTCTTTAAAGTCCCTGTCTGTGGATTAATAACCCTGTTTTGGTCCAAAGCATATAAAATACATATAGTCATTAGGCAAAACTCACAGAATCAGAACCAATTCATCATTTATTAAGAGTATACTGGTACCTGGAGTCACTTAATATCAAACCAATAAACAAGGAAAATGATGCAGGTTGTCTCTCAATATATAACTAACTATAAGGCAAACTGCACTGGCTGCTGCATACCTTTAATCCCAGAACTTGGGAGGCAGAGGTAGGCAGATCTCTGTAAGTTTGAGGCAAGCCTGGTCTAAAGAGTGAGTTCCAGGATAGCCAGGGCTACACAGAGAAACCCAGTCTAAAAAAAACCAAAAAGGACAAAAACTATGAAGCAGTGTTGTGTGTGGTTGGGGCACACACTCAGGAGGCAGTGAAAGAAAGATCTCTATTAATTTAAGGTGTGCCTGGTATATGTAGCAAGTTCTAGGCCAGCCAGTGCTACATAGTGAGTCTTATTAAAAACAAAAATATAAAAAACACAAAGAAAAGCCTTTTCAAGAATAGCATAAAATGCAAATATCATTTACTGATAACTGGATAAAGGAAATATGGTCAGTAAGGATAAATGTTGAAAACATTATGCTATATGCAATTAGCCAGCTGTAAAATATTCAATTCATATGAAACTTATAGAACAGGTACATTTATAGAAACAAAGTATATCGGTGGTTGCCAAGGACAAGGGATGTTGAGGAGACTCAGGGAGTGATGGTTGCACATCTCTAGATATTCAAGTAGATAAATTGTATAGCAATTTACTTTTTAAAGTAACATATAAAAGCCTGTATAATGAGTTGTACTATATAATATTCAATCATATGGAGAAGTTACATATTTAGTACAATCAACTTGTCATTATGAAATGATTATGATAAAATTATATTCATGTTGGGCTGGAGATAAAGCTCAGGTGGTGAAGTCCTTGCCTAGCATGTGTGAAGCCCTGGATTTTATCCCCAGGGCCATATAAAACAGGGTGTGGTGGTATATCTCCTAAAACCCCAGTACTCAGGAAGAGAAAACAGGAAGATCAAGAGGTTAACATTGTCCTCAGTTATATAGGGAGTTTGAGGCCAGTACTGGCTATATGAAACCTTGTCTCAAAAGACAAAAGCATTCATGTGTCACACACTTCTACGTATTCTGGTAATCACAATAGCTTTTGCCACTATTTTGGGGAGTATGGATACATTTTATGAACTCATGGTAAAATATCAGACTTTGTCAAAAATTATAGGGAAAAAAAGAAGTGTCATTTTCTACAGTCTGTAAGTATTTTTCTTTTACTTTAACTCTACTTAATGCTTAATAATAAGTTAATAAAATTTTAATTGATAAGGGATCAAATTTATAATAAATGGAATCAAAACAAGGATTTGTATTCAATTCTTGCAACTGAGAATATATTTGATCTTAATTATTTTTAAGAGTCTACTCCAATAATACCCACCTGTATAGTGAAGATGCAGTGGGTGCCCTACATACAGCATATCAATTTGAGGTGGATGTTTCACTTTTATTAATCGAGTATGAGTTTCCAATGATGGTACTATACAAAAACTTGAACTTGAGCTGGTTTTGCAGTCTTTATTGGTTCTACAAACTTGAGTAGCTTCAACTGCTTTCCGGGCAGGTAGACACGTATGCTAAAAATACAGTATTAGTCAATATTAAAAAATATGTATTAACAAGAAAAATCTAGGTTGCATTCCTCCAGGTTTTTCTTGTCACCCCGTAGATTAGGAATAACCTTCATATGAAAGGAATGCTATTAATGTGCACATACTATAAATTAAATTTTAATGTCCCATTTTTGCTATGTGGATATCATACCACTATAGATTTATTAGAGTAAATGTGACATCTGAAACACAGAGATCTTATTAAATGACACAAAGTAAATAGAATAAAGAAAGTTTTAGGGCTTTTGTTTTAGCTTTACCTGTTTATTTCAGTAATTATATCAGACAAGTAAGACTGCCTTGGGGACAACTTACCAAACGCTTATTGAAATTATTTCTGTAGGAAAAGCACACATCTGTGAGGCTGTGATTGTTACAGCATTCAGTAGAACCATCTAGTCGTTTGTATGCTAAAAAGAAACACAGTGCTTATAAGAGTCCATTTACATAAAAGTATATTTGTTAAAAATTATGCTTTTAGAGAGAAAAATATATAAAACATATAAATCTGGAAGCAACTGATAATGCAGTATATACCTTGACAGCTACTGGCTATAGTTTGATTTTATAATATTAAAAAGATCCAACTTGAAATGAGAAGCTACACTCAGGGGCTTGACATTAATATAGCTCAGTTGGTATAGTGTTTGTCTAGTACATGTATGATATAGAAATGAATACTTTACATTGATACAGATTGTGGGTAATTAATACAAATTTAAGATAAACTTTGTTATATGTACATCTCTCCTCTTTTTTAGGTATTATGTTTATACAGATCTTTTAAAAATGTAATGTTTAATTAAATAAGATGATAGTTGATGGAAGATGTTATTCTGTAAATATGTTTCTCGTATTGGTTAATGAATAAAGCACTGTTGGCCAATAGGAAAGCAAGATAGGCAGGACTAGGGGACTAGGAGGAGAGAGGAAGGAGTAAAGAGGAGATCCAAGATGGTGGACTGAGAGAGTAGAATGCCAGCCCATTCTCCAGTAAGATGAGACCATGTAGAAATACTTAGATTAATAGAAATGGGTTAATATTTAAGACAGAGTCAGCAGATAAGAAACTAGTAACTGGCCAACAGCTTTATATCAAACACTGCATCTGTGTGTTATTTGGGGCTGGCGTGGCAGTGGGCCCAGGCCGGCAGGAAAAAACATACTCGTAACAACAGATAGTCATAAGAGTCAAAACTTATAGTTATGTTAATTAGGTTTTCTAGGTATACAGAGGTATATTTGAGATGGACAGATAGTTTTCAAACCTTTCAAAGACCTACAGAATATGGCATTTAGAATAGTTTAGGGTTTTTCATGACATTGAGACACAACTGCTCCTGGCAACACCAATTACTTGAGAGAGGAAGATGGCCATGGAAGAATCTCGTTATGGAGTTTGCCCTACAACATAGCAGAAATAGCCATTTGGGCAAGAAACTGTTCTTGCCTGGACTGTTTGACTGTGTGCATTATAAGGTGGACATGCAGGACCCACATAAAAGTGACTGCTAAATTTGCCAAAAACAAGATGGGTTCCTGCTTCACAGAAGAGTCTGGCAGATACTCTACAAGACACATAGTAAAATGACTGACAAACTGCCAATACAGGTGTGACAGTTTAAAATTTCCTACTTTGATGAGAAGTGTGCCAGACACAATATGGCCTATGGACTGAATGTTGCTCCAACATTACAGAGGAACTTTAGATGACTGACCAGGCAGGGAGATGTTTCTGTCAATTTTAGAGTTTATATATTATCCTTCTGAGGTCTTTGATGGACTTGAAGGGAGATAATTGTAGTTATGTTTTCATTAGTTCTGATAAAAGATAAGTTACATATAAGACTTTTGACTCACAAAGATATGATTTTGCCAAATGTTAATGAACAAAATATTGCAATTATAGTTTTTACATAGAAGCTTTTTTGTTATATATAATTTGACTATGTTAAAATTTAAAACATTTCTTTTCATTTAGACAGAAAAGTGGAGATGATGGGAGATGTTATTCTGTGCATGTTCTCTTATTGGTTGATGAATAAAACACTGTGTGGATAGTGGTCAGACATGAAAGATAGGTGGGTCTACCAGAGGAGAAAAATACTTGCAGAGTGTAGGCAGAGAGGAGTCACAATGTGAGCTTGGGAAAAGAGGATGCACAAGGCATTCTCTGGTAAGCCAAGACCATGTAGAAACCCATAGATAGTTGTTATGGTTTAAAAATACAGAGCTAGCCAATAAGAAGTCCAAACTACTGGCCAACAGTATTATAATTAATATACATCTCTGAGTGTTCATTTGGGGCAAGGCAGCTACAGAAGTAGGCAGGAAATTCCACAACACATGTGGAACCCTGGGTCTGATCTCTGCCATCCTATATACCAGCCAAGGTGGTAAATACATATAATCCCAGCACATAGGAGGTGAAGGCAGAAGGGCCAGAACATCTTCAACTAAGTACTGAGTTTAAGATCAACTTGGATTATATGAGACTGTCTAAAAAATAAACAAGCAAACCTTCACTTACTCCATAAAAAATAAACAAGGAAACATTCACTTACTCCCTGTTAGTTGTTCTTATAAACTGACCCACCTATAAAGCCAAAGCTAGAGTGAATTTTAGGTTCTGTGATAGTAACTCCATGTTCTCCGAAGTATATAGTGAAGGTCCTATCTGCTTACTTCTAAAAAGGAACTTTTGTGAGTAAGGGACTCTGAAAATGTTTCAACCTTAAAGAATTAGATTGGTCACTTAAAAAAATCTTAATGTTAGTGAGCAAGAGAACACCAGACATCTGGACATCTCCTGAAGTCATACAAAAAAGTACCAAGCATTACCTGTGAAATACTTTAAAGGGAGGGAGAGAAAAAGAGTGAGAGATGTAGGGCCCGAGACAGCAACAAGAGACAGACAAACAGGGAGAAGGGAGGAGAGAGAGGGAAGGAGAAGCTGAGGGAAGTGTGAGAGAAAGAATCCTGTATCAAAATTTGCCTCTAAATTTGAACAAGACAGACTAGGTAAAGTTTGAGAAAATAAGTTGCCCCATTTCAATAAACACATGACATTTCTAAAACAAGTGGTATTGCAATAAATTGAGATTTAGAAGGCATAACACTGTAACATTAGAAAAAAACCCTAAGTATTAAAAAATAGGAAAGGGGCTGATGAAACAGCTCAGTAACTGAAAGTGCTTGTCACCCAACTACAAAAGCCCAGTGACTTGAGTTCCATCTCTAGAACCCACAGAAAAGTGGAAGGAAAGAAACAACTTCACCAAGTTGTCCTCTGATTTCCACACAATTGCAATCCCCCCATACATGCACACAATAAATAAATGCAGAAATAAGGGAAATGTTTTATAATAATAGGCTCATGAATATATGGAATATTAAATCTGAAAAAAAATGGGAGGTGACCTTTTAAGAGTTAAATAAGTTTATCGGGTTCTCTGAAATTTGCTTCAGCCTTCTCACTGCTGCACAGGCCAACAGACCTATTTTCCATGTCTCTTTGGATTTCAAGACAAACTTCCCCAAATTTCTGCTATAGAAAACACACTAAAGAACATTATCCCATATAAGTTTTGACACATTAGCATTCACACATGGCTACTAGAAATGCTTCTGCTTAGGTGTTTTTGGTGAAAAAAAGGAAGAGATTTTTCTTTCTTTTTTGTAGAGATAGCCACCTGCTTCTGCCTGTCCTGGGTTGTAATTAAAGGTGGGTGCCACCACTCAACTATGAAGGGATACTTTTACATGTACTGAGTGTATTGCATGTCTGTGTAATTACAGAATGCTTATGCACTAATCTTATTTCTTTGGTTGTTAGCTATTAGTTCTTTATCTGTTCCTATAATAGCATATATAAGTTTAACTCAGTGTTCATTCACTACCAAAGGGGGAAATCATCTGCCAAGAATTGCATCTTGTTGAGTTTAAAATATTAGACATAGCTAGGAGCAGGCAAGATGATCTCCCCCAGGAAGAACACATCAACTGCTTGTTCAAATGCAGGTAACATTATATTGATTGAATAGGGTATATTTAAGAATGTATGTATGTATGTATGTATGTATGTATGTATGTATGTATATACATACATGTATTCAATAACATTTGATAAAAGAATGATAAAAGAAGCCACGGGAAAAATAAAGCATGGCAGTGGAAAAAAAAAAAAAGGAAGAAGAGGCCATGAATTTGAAGGAGAGTAGGGAAGGGTATATAGGAGGGTTTTGAGAGAGTAAAGGGAAGGGAGAAATGTAAGTATATTTTGATCTCAAAAATTTTTAAAATGCTTAAAATTAGACTTAGATTTAGGTACATTTATGTGTCTACACATGTGAAAAATATCGTACTACAGTGGATTATTTACTAAAATGTGGTTGATTAATTATAGTGGTTGATTGTTTTGATTTTTGGTTTTGATTTCAGTTATAGTGGGGTTTGAACCTTATGCCTCATGCAAAGTCAGGCAGGCAGGCACTCTACTACTGAGCTACATACCCAGAGTACACACTGTTGAGCATGGATGCTGATTTTACACATTTTTGTAGATTTTGTTTTGGGTTTTTTTTGTTTTTTTTTGTTTTTTTTTTGAGACAGGGTTTCTCTTTGTAGCTTTAGCTATCCTGGAACTCACTCTGTAGAACAGGTTGGCCTTGAATTCAGAGGTCTTCTTGCTTCTGTCTACCAAGTGCTGGGATTAAAGATATTCACCACCACATCCAGATGATTTTACACATTAAAAAAATTAAGAATGTTTTTAAAAATTATTATTTTTTGTGGTACTAGAGATGGAACTCGGGTCCTTGTACATATTATGCAAATTATGCATATATGTAAATTTGCATATAATGCAAATCTTCTGTCACTTGATTTATACTCTCAGCCCAAACAAAAGTGATTTCAGTTCTAAAAGTCAAATATAATATTATAAAAGAAATTAGAAGTTCAACAACATGTAATATAGGAAACAAATACTCAACATACTAAGAAGAATATCTATTAGTTTGGGCCTATTTATTTTAATTATGTGCTTTAAAACAACTTAACAAAATAAATCTATAGACATGGTCTCAAGGTTAGTAATGGAAGGGACTGGTACTTGAAATATTATATTATATTGAGAAAATGCACACACCTCTAACTGGAAAGCTTAATTGTTGTAACGTTGATGCAGTTATACAGTAACCAATTTGGGGCTCATATGCAATGGTATCTAAACATTCATTCCAATCTTGTACGTTAGTAACAGGGCAATCCTGAAGATGAGTAACAAGGTCTCCCACAAAAAGGCCTCTGGGTCCAATGGCAGGTGAGTCCTTGAGAAGAAGGAAAATCAAATCAATGTATAACAGCAAGCTATAATCAATATAAACTAGCCATAGTAATAGACCCTGCACCAATTAAAAGTAGAATAAGTTTTAACATTTTTATTAGTTCTTTGAGGATTTCACACAGTGTATCTTGAACTTCTTCGCCCCTCCCCAACTCCCTCTAAAACCACTTTCCATAAAATAATCCATCTCTAAATCCTAGATTCATAGTCAAACAATTTTAATTGCATTTTCCAGTTCACCAAGATTATCAAGATTGCACAAATTCAAAAAAAGAAACCTATTTGTTGATTATTTAGATTAAAATAACAAAGAAGTAAAGTATACAACATAGGCTTAGTATGTACCAGGTACTAAGTTTGATTACCAGCAGCACAAAAAGTTGAAAATCAAAAACAGTACGAGGGACTGGAGAGATGGACCAGTGGTTAAGACTACTGGCTGGCTCACAACAGTCATTAACTCAAGTTCCAGGGGATCTAAGTGGTACACAGGTCCTGGCAAAACACCCACCAATGCACATAAAATGAAATTTAAAAGTTTAAAAACAAGCTGGGTGTTGGTGGCACATGCCTTTAGTCCCAGCATTTGAGAGGCAGAGGCAGGTGGATCTCTGTGAGTTCAAGGCCAGCCTGGTCTACAAAGTGAGTTCCAGGACAGGCTCCAAAGCAACAGAGAAACCCTGTCTCGAAAAACAACAACAACAAAAAAGTTAAAAAACAACTTAAACTAAAAAGCCAAGACACAACAAACCACTGTCCAGTCGATAACCCTACATCCAGAAGTATGTAGATGGACAGTACAAATTGGAACCCATGGGTTAGCAAAGTAAAAGGGGGAAAGGAGGACACTAAATTTTATGTGGGGGTGACAGAAAACAAAAATCAACCAACCAACCAACCAACCAAACCCCAAACAGAATAAATGTGTATCTAATAAATATAAACAAATTTTGCCATTCTATAAACAAATATAGGCTTGGTTTGGTGCCACACACCTGTAATCTCAGCACTGCTGAAACAGAGGCATGTGGACTTCTGTGAGTTTGAGGCTAGCCAGGGCTACACAATCAGACCCTGTCCCAAAATAAATTTAAAAAAAAAAAAAAAAGATCTATTTCTTCAATCCTTTCAGGGAAAAACAACAACAACAAAACCACAGTGAACAAAACAGGAGCTGGGGAGTTAGCTGTTGATAAGTGCTTGCTGTGCAAGCTTGAGGAACTGAGTTTGGATCCCCAGACCCCCCCCCCAACCCATACACATACACACAAACCAGATATAGTAGCTTATATCTGAAGAAGCAGAGACAATATATTCCCTGGGACTTGCTGGCCAGCTAGAATAGTCAAATGGGTGAGCTCCAGGCTCAGTGAGAGATGCTGTCTCAAAAATTAGAGAGGACAGCTAGAGAGATGGCTTATAGTGTCTACAGCACTGGCTGTTCTTCTAGAAAATGCATAGTTTGATTCCCAGCACCCACATGGTGGCTCACAACTATTTGTAACTCCAAGGGATCCAAAATGCTTTTCTGGCTTCCACGGGACCTAAGCAGGCACTTGGTGTGTGTGTGTGTATGTGTGTGTGTGTATGGTGTGGTGTGTATGTATGTATGTATGTATGTATGTATGTATCATGTATATGGATACATAAACACAATTGTGTATGTGTATATGCATAGGCAAAACTCTCATACACATAAAATAATATACTTTTAAAAATAAGTGTAGGGGTC
>NW_026126271.1:0-92303 GCF_943737965.1 Phodopus roborovskii
ACCAATATTGTCTCCCTCTTTTATGTTCTCTCTCTCTCTCTTTGTGTCTCTCTCTCCTGTCTTCTATTCCTAACCAGGCTCAGTCTTCCCGGTCACACATGTTTTCCTTTCCTCCCCCTCGTTTTCTCCTACTACTTTGTCCATTCGCTGTCCCCCCACTTCCCCTGAGTTCTGGGGTGACTTGCACCTTCCTGGTTCTGTGAGGGTCTTTATATGAATCTCTTAGAATATACCTTGTATCATAGTTCCTCTGCTGGTCTGTACCCCATTTTTTAATAGGGTTGTTTGGTGTTTTGTTGATTAGTTTTTTTGAGTTGTTTGTATATTTTGGAGATCAGCCCATCGTCTGATGTAGTATTGGTGAAAATTGATGGGAGATGCCATTCTGTAAATGTTGGCAAATAGGAAAGGAAGATAGGAGGGACTAAGAGACAAGGAGGAAAGAGGAAGTTGGAAGGAGGGAGTCAGCATGGAGAGTCTGGAGAAAGTAGAATGCCAGTATGCTCCTCAGTAAGAAGACCACATGAACATACATAGATCAGCAGAAATGGGTTAATACTTAAGGCAGAGCTAGCAGATAAGAAACTAGTACCAGGCCAATAGCATTATGTCAAATATAGAGTCTCTGTGTGTTAATTGGGGCTGGCGTGATGGCAGGACCAGACCCGTGGCAGGCAGAAAAACCTTACTCCTTACATAAAATCTTTTCCCAGTCTGTGGGCTGCCATTTTGTCTTTCCACTGTGTCCTTTGCCTTACAGAACCTTCTAAGTTTGAAGAGGTCCCATTTATTAATTGTTGCTCTCAGTGTCTGTGCCCTGGAGTTATGTTCAGGAAGTGGTCTCCTATACCAATTTGTTAAAGCGTACCTCCTACTTTCTCTTCTAAGAGGTTCAGTGTGGTTGGATTGACGTTGAGGTCTTTGATCCATTTGGACCATAGTTTTGTGTATGACTACAGGCTTAGGTCTGTCTGCAGTCTTCTAAGCACCATCATCCAAATGTGCCAGCACCATTTGTTGAAGATGTATTCCTCATCCCATTGTATGTTTTATATGTTTTATAGAAAATCAGGTGTTCATATGTATGTGGGTTTGTATCAGGTTTTTGAAATCCATTCCATGTTCTACCTGTTTTTTTTGTTGTTGTTGTTGTTTTGTTTGTTTTTGTGGCAATTCCAGGCTGTTTTCAGGAGTATAACTCTGTAGTAGAGCTTAAAGTCAGGGATGGTGATGCCTTTGAAGTTCTTTTATTGTACAGGGCTGTTTTGGCTATGCTGGGTCTTTTGTTTTTCCATAAAAATTGATTATTATCCTTTCAAGTTCAGTGATGAATTGTGGTGGGTTTTTAATTTAGATTGCATTGAATCTCTAGATTGCTTTTGGCAAGATTGCCATTTTTACTATATTCATCCTACCTATTCAAGAGCATGGGAGATCTTTCCATATTCTGGTATCTTCTTTAATTTCTTTCTTTAGAGCCAAACATTTTTATTATAGAGGTCTTTCATTTGTTTGGGAAGTGTTGCTCCAAGATACTTTATGTTCTTTCTGGCTATAGTAAAGTGTTATGTTTCTCTGATTTCTTTCTCAATCTCATTGTTGTCTGAGAAAAGTAGGGATACTGATTATTTTGAGTATATCTTGTACCCTGCTAGTTTCCTGAAGGTGTTTATCAGCTATTGGAGTTCATTGGTAGAGTTTATTGGGTTGCTTATTAAGCTATCATATCATCTTCAAATAGTGATAGTTTAACTTCTTCCTTTCCAATATGGATCCCTTTTATCTCCTTTTCTTGTCTTATAGCTTTAGCTAGAACTTCACGTACAATATTGAAGAGACATTGAGAGAGAGGGCAGCCTTTTCTTGTTCGTGATTTTAGAGGAATCACCATAAGCTTCTGTCCTTTCAATCTGATGTTGGCAGTTGGTTTACTCTGGGTTCCTTTGTATTTCAGGCATAAATTTTCAGAATTAAGACTTTGTGTTGAATGATTTCTCCTGCAATGAATACTGAATGAGCATCTTCATCTCTTTTGATTCATTTTGGTTTGAAGTCTAAATTGTTAGATATTAGGATAGCCATGCCTGCTTGCTTCTTGTGTACATTTGATTGGAAGATATTCCCCAACCTTTTACCCTGAAGTAATGTCTATCTTTGAAACTTAGATGTTTTTCTTGTATGCAGCAGAATTCTTTCTTCCGATCCATTCTGTTAGCCTGTGTCTTTTTATAGGTGAGTTAAGACCATTAATATTGGGGGTGAGTAAAGGCCATTGATTATTGATGCTTGTTTGTTTTAGATTTGATGTTGGCAGTGGTATTGTGAATATATTTGACCTCAATTACCCTTGGTTTCTTGTATAGGGAGATTGTCTGTTGCCTACATTTTGTGTGCATAGTTAACTTCTGTGGGTGGGAGTTTTCCTTCCAAATCTTTCTGTAGTGCTGGATTTGTAGGTAAGTATTGGAAAAAAATATGTCTTTGTCATTAAATATCTTGTTTTCTCCATCTATAATGATTGTTTTGCTGGGTATAGTAGCCTGGGCCAACATCTGTGGACTCTTAGTATTTGTAGAACATCTATCCAGGACCTTTTGGCCTTGAGGGATTCCATGGAAATGTCAGTTGTATCAGTTGTAATTTTGATTGTTTTGCTTTTATATGTTACCTGTCCTTTCTCCTTTGTTGCACATAGTATTCTTTTTCTGTGTTTTAGGTGTTTTCCTTATTATATTTCTAGGTTTTTTTTTTTTTTTTTTTTTTTTTTTTTTTACTTTTGTCCAGCCTAATTGGTGTTCAGTATACTTCTTGTACTTTCATGTACATGTCATTCTTCAGATTGGGAAAGTTGTCCTCGATGATTTTGTTTAGTATGTTTTTGACACCTTTCAGCTGGTCTTCCTCACCTTCCTGCTGCCTATGTATTCCTAGGTTTGGCCTTTTCATGGTGTCCCAGATTTCTTGGATGTTTTGTGTTAAGTATTTGTTGGATTTATGATTTTCTTTGGTAGATGAATCTATTTCCTCTAGTTTATCTTCCATGCCTGAGATTCTCTCTTCCATCTCTTTTGTTCTGTTGGTCATGTTGTGTCTGTAGTTCACAATCTTTTGCGCAGTTTTTCCATTTCCAGCATTCCTTCTGTTTTTGTTGTCTTTACTTTCTCTATTACAATCTTTCAGGGTTAAAGGTCCTGGGTGGTTGGAGGAAATCTGGGATGAGCCCACAAACTTTGTACCTCCCAGGTTTCCTCAAGTCCAATGAAGTTATTCCCAAATGTGAAAGCAAAAGGTTTTAATTGGGAAGAACAAAACAGTCTGGGAGTTCACTCTACTGGAAGGCTAAGTTACCTAACAACAAAAGTGAAATGGAGGCTTGATACCCCTAGTCTCAGCTCATAGAGTTTTCAATGTTACAGCATTTCATAGAGTACAAAGTTAGATTGCAAGGGCATCAAGATTGATTAGCACACCTGCAAGGTTTTCTTTTCTTTCTTTCTTTTTTTTTTTTTTTCCTGTATCTCATGAAAATAACGTGGGGTCTGTACTCTGAAATCAGGAAGTTATCCACTAGAAGAGATTCTTGTTCTTTGTAGTTTTTCCTTATTGCCATTAACCCCAATTTTTAATTTTTCCATCACATCACATAAAGTAAAATATAAATTGTTAAATGTCTCCAAGAACTGTAGTCTTTCCAAGGATGTACAAAAAACTCATTGAAGTTGACTAAAAAGCCCTACACAGGGATCCCTGCTCCCAATACTCTGAAGAGATTCAACCCACAAAGTTTTAGTCAAGAGTCATATCATTGATTCCAGGGAGTTTCACATATCTCATGAAAACCCACAGGAAGGAAAATCTGTCTTCATGTTCCCACTCAGATGTTGGGAGGACCCAACACATGATTCATTTACTACACCATGTACTCCTCCTTCCTGGGGACAGCAGCCTCTCACTGACCATGTGATTCCTGAACTCTCCCAAGCTCTCCATTGAACTTACTGCAGCAATAATCGAAGAACAGCACACACAAAAAAAGTGCCAGATCTCCTTTAGAGAAAAGCCTGAATCTGGCCTAAGAAGGTCCCTGTACCTTTTATTATTGACAGATCATGAGGAGGGTTCTGGTTGGCTAGTGATGACTGAGTAACAAGATCACCTTCTTAAAGATACAGCGCAAAGATTCCTGACCTGGCCTTCCAACCCAGACAAAAACCTTTTCTCGGTCAGCAGAGATACACATTTCTACTGCACTGGCTTTGACTCCAATAGCAAATACTGCTCTCATCCTGTACCCAATCCTTTCTCCTGAAAACAAGGTGGCTCTCTAGCTTTCACAGGCCACTACACAAATACATGATGTGTTTATTCCCTGTCCTAAATACTATTTAGAGATTTTGGCTCAGAAAATGAGATGTTCTGTAGTTTCCCACTGATGTCAGATGAACTGAAACCGCTTATTTCATGGTTGTCACTGGGACTTCAGAAAAGCAGGGAAAAAACAAAAGTAAAGAAAACAGGAAGCAGGTCTCAAACAAGAAAATAAGTCTTTCTGCAATCTCAAGTCTGGATGATGGATCCACTGTTTTAGAAACCTGACAACAGTCCTGTTCAAGAAGAGAACATTGAATAATGCAGCTATTTTCTCACTGTACCCTGAGGAAGCTCTGCTAGGTCACCACAGTGCTTGTAGAAGCAAGCTTCCCAGCCAAATTCTCTCAGAGGATTCAAATTACCCTGAAGACAACAGTTTTTATTATTATTCATTTTTCAAGAATTTCAGGAATAAAACTCCCAATGCATTGGAGCTATCACCAAAGCATCTGACAGGAGAAAGATATATCATGTTCTTTCTGATATTGCTCCTTCCCCTTCTCTCATGGATTCTAAATTGTCTGTGACATCTAGATAAAATGTACACCTAGTTACCCTGACCTCAGCAAAATACACAGAACAAACATCTTTTTTGCCATATGCCCTAAAATCTATGGAAGAGTATGGCTCATCATACATGTTGTGTATCTTGGCATGAGACTCAGTACATCTTCTTTTGAGGGATGACCAGAGGTCAGATAATGATGCACAACTTCACATAATTATCTACATCCCATAACATGTATACACATACAAATCATTTTCTCTCATGCTCAATCATATAATAGATAATAATAGACTTGAAAAATTGATAAATATTTATTCCATCAATTCTATTACCATCAATTCTAGTCTTGTACACCACAATTTAGCTTTGACACACTACACTGGAAATTGTAAAGTTAATTCTACTTGGTCTTAATAGTTAAAATGTGGATTCAGATATGTGATTAATGATGAAAAATCAGAGAAGCAGAGCAGCCCACCCCTAGGTCTTACTTCTGCTGAATCCTCAGACCAAAAGGGTGGGAAATTCTGATCCTAGGGTCTTCCATTAGGATACAATAAACTTTTGTCTTCTTCCACTTTATAGTTCTCTCTCCTCCCAGTCATATCTACCTCCCAAGTACAGGAATAAAGGAATGAGCCACCACCTGGCAAAACAAAATACCACAATACCACCATAAAGGAGAAAACCTTTATGGACCCCACAAATTTAATGGCATGTGGATCCTGCTGAGTTTATCGATTTATAGCTTTAAAGCCCATTTCTTTGAAATACTCATGTGTACTGAAGACCAGCTGATACACCCACACCCATAAACCAAACAAATACCGAATTCTTCAAATTTCCATTTGTCATCACCATTGATGTACTAGCTGGCCCCAGAGCCTGTGAGACATGCCAATAAACCCACTTTCTACAGACACAGAGAGATATGTTCTACCAATCCTGTTCAAACGGAGAACATTGAATAATGCAGCTGTTTCCTCATCTTCCTACTGAGGAACCCGTGCTGGTTCAACATAGTACTCATAGATAGAGACGTTCTTACCAGCACCATTGTCTTTGAGTATTCAGCTTACCATGCAGATGACGCTTTTTTTATTATTCTTCATATGTCAAGAATTTGACTCAAATATCAGGAATAAATCTCGAATACAATAGACCTGTAACCCTGGCATCTGTGAGGAGAAAGATATATCATCTTGTTTGTAATATGGCTCCTGCCTTTCTCTCATGGTTATCTGAGAGGCCTGTAACAACCAGGTAAAAAGTCTCCTCAGGTCTCCAGACCTCAGCAAGATGGCACAGAACAAACATCATTTGTATCCTAAAAAAATTTCTCTATACCTTTAATATTCTGGGACGCATTCCATCTGTTCAATAAGAGAATCATTTCAGTCTACATTGTGTAATGGTCTGAGCAAGCTCTGACATTTTGTGGAGGACAAAAGAGAGATAGAACCTGTGCACTGCAGGAAGTGGGTTGGATCGTTTATTGGTGACATGTGTAAGTGACACTGAAATTTGTGTCTATGTAGTGTTGGCTTTCGTCTTTGATTCCAGCACTCAGGAAGTAGAGGCAAGTAGATTTCTCTGAGTAGACTCTGGTCTACAGAGTAAGTTCCAGGATAGCAGAGCCACAAAGGGAAACTCTGTTTCAAATATCAAAAGAAATGAATTAATTAATCAAATAATCAAATAATTAATCAATATTAAACAAGTAATGAGAAAAATCTAGTAGAAAGCAACAACAACAATATTAATAATAATAATTATGTAGGAATTGAACAGCTCAGTTTAATGAGCAAGTTCGAGGACAACAGGCACCACACAGGGAAATTTTGTCTCTAAAAAAATAAGTTTCTGTTTGTTCAGATTTCTAAAATTCCTAGGTCTGGAGTAGAAGCCAGGCCCAAAGGAGGTGCAGGGCTTGCTGTGTCTTTAAGAACACTCTAACACTTGAGGAACTGCTCTTGTCACTGAAGCCTTATTAGCCAATCAGGGACATTGAGCCAACCCTCCAGTCTGAGGTTTGGAAGGAGATTTCCTTGAGCCATGCTGCAGGCTTGGTTTTGTATCAGAACAGGAGCCAGAGGATTGATTGCTTCTCTATGAGTGGTGCTGTGGGGAATTGTGAGGGGAGGGAGCTCATGGATGAACAGAGAAGCTGAAGCACGGTAAGTGACAGGATGTGGGAGGGTGGGATGGGGAGTCATGGAATTCTGTTTGGCAGGCCCTCAAGAAGGAGGCTGGACTGGAATGTGCTGCCACATTCAGTGTTCAGTTAGGCCCATTGTGGTCCAGCAGCTTCCCAGACCACTGTGTGGCCTATGAATACTTCTCCATGTGGTCTGCTTCTGAGGAAAGGATTTTGATGCGGTAGAATTGTGAATAAACTTCTGTGTAGTCAGCTCCATTATGGTTTTGGTGCACAGGGATAGCATTTACCAAAGAAGGAGAGGTTCGGTTACTTCAGTGCCTTCCAGAAGTCCTGCTGTTAACATCTAAAGTTTAGGGGTCACATCCATTCAGAGTTATTACTGTTTTTTTTTTCCATCAAAATAAATTTTCTTCTTTTGTGAAAATATAAATAAAAAGACCTTACTTTACATATTGAGCCCAGTTCTCTCTCCCTGCCATCCTCCTATTTCCCCCAGTGACCTCCCTATACCACCACCCATAAATTGCTCTGGGAGGCTGAGGTCTTCCAAAAGGGATCATCAAAATCTGTCAAGTCATTTGAGTTTTGGCCCAGGCACTCCTCCTTGTCTCTAGGCTAAGGGAGTATCCAAATTGGGGAGTTAATTTTGTGCATGCTCTAAATGATATTATTTAATTATTTTTCATATATATTTGCATGCACATATAGGTTATATATATGTGTGTGTATATGTATATGTTTATATGTATGTGTATATGTATATAATATTAAAATAGAATTTCTCCTTGTAGCTTTGCAGCCTGACTTAGAATTTTCTGTGTGGTGCAGGCTATCCCCAATCTCATAGAGGTCTACCTGCCTCTGCATCCCCATTGCTAGGTTATAGTCAAATGCATGTATAAATGGCATTCTTATTTTGGACCACACTCCACCATTCAGCTGTGTTGTCGAAGAGTGGAGTTGTTGAAATATAGATTTATCAATTCTTGGTAGATAGTTAGTCTCTCAAAATAGAATTTAGCTGAGCGAGTGCTGCACCTAAAATTAAATAAAAAAAAATAAATAAATAAAATGAGTTTCATGCTAACCACTCATGTTAGAGATTAGGATTCTAAAATATATATTTGCTCCCCAGGATAGTCCAGACATATGTTTCCAAACGATGTCAATAGACTAACCACCGATTTCAATGGAGCAGGGATTTTACAAGCTGTTCAAGGGTTCCTTACTGGGCCACAATGAACATTAAGTCATGGTGTGCCATAAACATCCATTTTCTTCTGGAGAAAAATCATGGCTCTGTCATATAGGCAAGATGAGCCCAGGTGACAACAGTTTGAAAAGGAAAACAATGAGGTGTTGAGGGCTGGACTGAGCAAGCAAGAATTTTTGTGTAGATCCCCACTCATGGAGTATTGCGGTAAATAAGGATCAGGATAAACAAATAGGCCGAATAGATGTTTATTCAGGGAGAAATAACTTACAACCTAGACAGATGAACACCAGGAAATTCAACCCGATCCTCTCCTGTCAGAGTCACGCCAGAAAGAAAGCACCTTCCTGGCCCCCTCCGACCTCCTTCCTCAGGTCACCTCCGCCCATAGCTCCACCCCCCAATGGGCGTGGTCAGTGCTACAGAAGGACTACCTCACTACAATTCCCCTTTTAGTCTAAAGAAAAGAGTTAGGCTTAATACAAAACTATATACAAAACAGTGAATAACAAGTGTGCTCTAAGAAAAGGATAATCGAGAACAAAATGACCTACATATCTAGTCCTAGGGTGAGGGCATAATGGAGTTTACAATAGAGTTGTCCTAAGCTGGAAAACGTAAGTCTAGTACCTAATATATCTAACTAGGAAGAGAGAATAATAGTTGTGATAGTTTAATCTTCAACCTCATCAAGACCTGAGAAGGAAAATAACAATACTAGAGTAGACAGGAAATGCGGATGGACAACTTCCAAAACGGTGCAGCAAGGACAGAAACAGCAAGCCACCTGAACAGTCACCCTAGGTCTCACAGCGACGTTGGTACACCCAGATTTGGCTAAGGCCAAGAGAACTTGACAGACCACAACAACAATGGAGAAGTAACATTGTTCCTTCTGAAACACAGGAAAGTTCTTGGCAGAACAAATAACAGCTTCAGGGTTGTAGCCTTAGGTGATTTCCATCAGGTTTTGAGCTATTGAGAATAAAATAGAGCTCATCCCTTGAAACAAGGAAGATGCTTGGGAAAGAATGCAATTGTCTATGGCCAGGGCCTTTGTGGAGTGGCTAATTCAGATCCCAATTACACAACTCTTCACACTACAGGGAACTGTGGTTATTGGGCCTCTGACCACTGAGGGATTAGTCGGTAATGTTATTGGGATTCCCTGTTTTCCCCCTGCACTATTTGGGTAGCATTTTCCTGAGTTTGCCCCATTAAATGTTAACCCTGTTGATTCCTAGATGTCCCTACTTCCATTCCCCCATGAAAGTAGTATACAAGACACTATTCCTCATAAGAAGCTTACTTACAGTAATACATAGCTTCAGCAAAACACCCTTGACCAAGCTTTCATCTTTTCTTTGTTCTGCCTCCCCTACTTTTCTCATCTTCTGGCATTTCTTCCTCATGACCTGGCAGTAAATTGACCTATTGTTTCATATTACTCATGTACTCCTGGGATGGGTCCTTGTTTCACTGCCGGGGCCGCCAAACAGAACAAGTCACCTAAGAGTCAGCCACATTCAGATGGTCTAGTTTGGTGCCATGAAGGTCCCCCAACTGTCAGTCCATACTCTGTGAGTTCCCAATAGTGATAGCAGATGTGGTGTGGCTTTGTTGGAGTGGACTTTACCCTGTTAGAGGAATCACATCACTGTAGGATGAGACATGAGGTTTCTTATTCTCAGAATGATGCCCAGTGTATCAGAAACTTCCTGTTGCCTCTGAGTCATGCTACAAGGACTGTAACCTCAAGGACTGCAGCAGTCTGCATGCTGATATGGCCCCTGCCATAATGTTGATTAACTGAACCTCTGAAATTTTCAGTGTGACACCTCAATTAAATGTTTCCTTTGAAAGTTTTGCCCTGGTCCATGGTGTCTCTTAACAGCAATGAAAACCTAACAAAGGCGGATGTCGTTCCCAGAGCCTGGGGTATTTCAGTGACAGGCTGTCCCTATTGTACAATTTATTTCTGATGTGTTCTCAATAGATTGTTCTGGTAGCTTGCCTCTCCCTTTATGCCTTTGTGCCCTTTATTGGGATCTTTTTTTTTTCTCATGGCTACATGCTACTTAAAGGGCCAAGAAATGGTACATGTTAACCTCCTATTCACTTTTCTTCTAAATGGATTAGGTGAATGCATTATAATGACCATGTCATGAAATAAGTGTGCGAGGCTCCAGATTTATATAAGTATATTGTCAAAGATGTTTGTATTTACAGTGAGTTTATTAGACTTTGTCTCACATGTATGGTTTATTGTAGGATGCAGTGACCTATGATGATGTGTATATCCACTTCACTCAGGAAGAATGGGCTTTGCTAAATCCTTCTCAGAAATGTCTCTACACAGATGTGATGCTGGACACCTACAGGAACCTCACTACTACAGGTGAGACTGTATTTTCCTTCATATTTTAAAATAAGAGACCCAATGTTTCTTGGTTACGGATACTATTCTGTAATTTTAATTGAGAAAAGGGAAACTTTGGTGAATGAGGCATGGTTCAAAGTGTCAATGAAGTTATTAACAGAAATTTTGTACAATTTACAATAATACATAATATATATTCTGTTATTTCAGGCTACATTTGGAATGACCATAATATGGAAGATCATTGGCAAAATTCTAGAAGACATAGAAGGTAAATTTTCACATGTAAATTTATGAAAATTTTGCTCTAAAGATATTTTAATGTATTCTGGAAATTTTAGTGAAGAGACACACATAAAAAATTTAAACAGGGAAAATATGTGCAGCTTAAAGTATAGATATGGTTCTTATTTTTTGCCCAAATCATGTGCATCAGTGAAAGGTAACTCTTCTGTTTTTACAAGGCATTCATGTAAAAGAGAAGGAAACAATTCCTTAACAGATATCACCCTAGAATTGTAGTGCCTGGAGATCTATGCTGTAGATATGCCCGTCTGTTGAGTTTCATACTATTCAGATATTTGAAACAGTATACATGTTTCATAGGTCATAAGTATATGTCCAAGACATACTAAGAAAATAGTCTGTAGTAAAGCAGGCATTACTTACATATTTGTGACTTTTCTATGTATATCGAAAGGGTCATTTTATGAGTGTCAAGAAGTTTGTTGTGGAGAAACCTTAATCTCTATAACACATGTCTGTGAGGAAAAGAAAGTCAAAGTGTGTGAATGCAATGTGGAAACCTTTTTATTGATATTGTTACTTTAATAAGTATGTCATATGTTGAGTCAGGTAGTTGTGGCCCATGGCTTTAATTTCAGTATTCATGATGAAGAGGAAGATGGAACACAAAATTTTGTGATCAGCCTGGTCTACAAAGTGAGTTCCAGGCTATCCAGGTCTACACAGAGACATTATGTATCAGAAAACCTAGGGGAAAAAAAAGAATATATGTTACGAGCCATGTGAATTTAGAATATGGAAAGATGAAACATACCTCTCTCTCTTAGGACATTGAGAAGAAATAAAAGATATTCAGTAGTCATCACTTTGAGAATAATTGTTCAGTGTGAAACCAGTTTGAAATTTATCAGTATTCCATCATCATCTGAAAAATATCAACAAATACAATGCAGTAAATCCATATGAATGTGTGAATGTTTCCATTTGTACTGGTATATTTGGCCAGTGTATTATGATTTATACAATGGAAAAATTGATAAAAGCAATAAATATGGCAAAGGTCTGCAATGGTCCAATTATTTTCAATTATGTGAGAAATCTCATGTGAACATATGCAGTAAATGTGGGCCATGAAATAAAGGCTCATACTCTGAATCACAGGTATCTTCTTTGAAAGCAAGACAATACCTCATGAGGCAAGCATTACGAAAGTAAATTTCAATATCTTAATCTTGTCTACACGTAGGCCGAATTATAAATTTATTTTATGCATGTACTAAGTTTCTTTAGTATCATGCATGTGGTAAAGTTTTACATATGCTAATTATCTTTGCAGTAATAAAAGAAGCCATACGGGAGTGAATCCTTTGAATATACACAATGAATGTATGAATAACTTTGTATTTTACAGGCATCTTCAAAGGCTTGAAAAAATTCACACTGGAGAGAAACCATATAGAAATCTTCAGTATGGTGAAGTCTTTTCATGCCAATGTTTCCTCCAACTTCGTGAAAGAAAACACTTGGTAGAGAAAACCTATGAATGTAGTCAATGTGGTAAAGTGTTTGGAAGACATATTATGCTTAAAAGACATTTTAGAACATATAGTGGAGAGAAATCACAAGATTGTAATCAATGTGGTAAAGTCTTTTCACTATGTAATCATCTCAAAAAAACATAAAAGAACACATACTGGTGAGAAACGCTATGAATGTAGTGAATGTGATAAAGCTTTTTCACAACACTGGTGTATAGTGAGATGGTCCTTCTGTGGCACTGACCACGCCCATTGGGGGGGTGGAGCCATGGGCAGAAGTGACCTGTGGAAGGAGTTCGGAGAGAGAGCCTGGAAAATCTCTCTTGCTGGCGTGACTCGGACAGGAGAGAATAGGGTTGAATTTCCTGGTGTTCATCTGTCTAGGTTATAAGTTATTTCTCCCTGAATAAATATCTATTCGGACTATTTGTTTATCCTGATCCTTATTTAACCACGATATCTGGTGTCAGAAGCGGGATTAGGATTTTCACGGGACCTGAGTGAAACCCAGGCGGCAGACGCCGCTCCCCTCCACCACATACCCCAACGGGCAGGGTTTAACCAGGTGTACTCACCACAGCTTTGGGACATTTGCCTCTTCCTTACGGCAAAGGAGATCTTTGCCGCGAAAGTGGACCTGATAAGGCACTCACCACTTCTCATTTTTTGCCCATTTCTGCACAGCACTTTGCATTTGTGCACAGCCTCTGGGCACCTGCCCTGCTTGCGCGTTTTCATGCCCTTAGTCTTGTGTTCCAGCAATTCTAGAAGTCTCCTTTTAACAAAATTTCACTTGCCATAGTTTGTTAATAGCTATTCTATAGGACCGGAATCAGAAGGATCGTCTGCTGCTGGACAAAGTTTGGCGGTATACTTCTAGGCAGAACTGGGATCAGACGGGCCTCGGAGGCTAGGCACTATTTGCTGACACACCTCCAGGCATAACTACCACAAGCTGAGATCTACAACTAAAAGCATCAAAGTTCCAGGACAGCAGAATTACACCTAAAGTAATTGTAACATCCTTTGCAATTTAAGCTGATGTAAAATCTGAGATAAATTGTTCCATAACTATGGCAGATAATTTTACAATGCAGAACTTTAGGAATTATGTTACTTCATATGTAGAAGGGATTTTAGAAGAAGAAACTTATCACTGGACCAATATGTACTTTTATTTTGTAATAGCAATGGGTTTCATCATTAACATCATATTCTTAAAGAACTGGTTTGAGATTACAGCAAATAATAAGGAAATTGTACAAACCATAGGAGACTTAGGAACAAGGATTCAAAACATTGAAAATGTTTTGAGCTGCCTCAAAGGAGATGAACTGCAATACAATAATCCCTAAGTCTACTATAACGAATGGATTATCAACCTCCTGAAGGAAGCTAACAATGGAAAACTCACCTTTTGATTAATAATTATGAGTCTTTTTAACTTTTAATCCATAGTTTTACTTCTTAGGAGAGAGAGAATACGTAAACCGAAGTCTTTGAACTGTTTCTACACAGACTATGTCCACTGATAATAGGTAACCTGGAATTGGGTAACCAGTAATAGCTGTAGGCAACCTTCCAGAGATTTGGTAATGACTTAGTTAGGGGAATCAAATACTGTGATTAAAATTTTAGGAGATAGTTATCTTGGGAAATTATATTGTCCCATGGTAACACTTTATCGGAGCTGCTCTCTGGTTCTTGGCCCATGGTACCAGGATACTGAATGCAAGGAGTGTTTCCAGGCAACATTTATGATCCAACATTCTGTCACATTCTAGTGCACCTCCCACATGTTAAGTTAGCATACCCACCTTACAGCCCAACTGGTTTTCTCATAAAAACAAAGCACTGCTCTTTCTTTTGATTTATACATATTTACCAGTCTCTCAAGCTACAAAGTTCCTATAGTGATTTAAGCATGAAAAGTGCAGCAAGCCACAGCCCTGAGGTGGTGCCAGGCTGGATGCCAGGTAAGTCCGAGCTTAGCTGTAAACAAGCCTTATTTGGAAGTGCTTGATGGATCTCGTGTGCTTCATCCTTTTGTGGCCAACCCGGGATCGCCTGTTGGCATGAGCTTATTAGGCAGTGAGCACATATTAAAGGGCTTGCTGGAGCTGGAAGGAGCAGATTCTGATGTATAAAGTACCTGAAGAAACTGCTTGAAGAAGAGTGGTGTTCCTGGCAGAGGTAGACGCCACAGAAAATGAAAGCATCATTATGCCACTCAAGTACATTGATGAGTATTCAAACCTATTTTCTATGCTTCTATTTTCTCATTTCCAGGATGGAATCAATAACATTAAGCTCCTCTACCATAATCCTTTTCTCTTTACAGAAGAGAAAACAAACTTCTTTTCATTCTCTTACCTTTAGAACAGCTTGATCAAATGGTTTCTCGGAGTAGTTTTGATTTGCATTTGGCTGATGACTAAGTATTTTGAGCACTGTCTTATGTTTCTTTCTGTCGTTTGTGATTCCTCAATTGATAATTCCCTATTAAGTCCTGTACTCCAATTGATAATATGGTTATTTTGGGTTATTTTGAGTTGGTGGTGGCTCATGTTATCAGCCTGACGGAGTTCATTCACTAAGACTCTCTGATCATGAGATTATTAAATTATTCAAGTTTGAAAGTTGGTGGTGACTGTGTCCTTCATGGGTCAGTTCTTTTGCAAATGCTCAGGAACTGATGATGCGAAACAATAGATTTGTTTAAAGCGTTTAATCATTCGATCGATAAAAATCTATCATTACGTAATCAGTATAGTACTCACTGGATATCCCAGTGTCCCTTATCCTCCGGGCACTGGTTCTGGTACCCATTTCCTGTTGTGTCAATCACACAGCAGCCAAACCCATAACAGATGACACCATCATTCTTTACCTAATCTAATAAGTCAATAATTGGATATTCCTGCATACTTAACTTTCATAAGATGGAACCAAACTTCAGGGATTTTCAAGGAAGTAATACTTAGAAAATTAAATAATTTCACATGATTATCTCTCAGGGAGGAATGGCCAGACTCCAGTCATGAAGGACAACATGTTCACCGATTTCAACAATTAATATATAATTTGAAATAAGTGAATAATGATATGGTGGTGCATACTTAAATACCACATGGAGAAGTCGAACTGATCTCTTCATGGAATAATGATTTATTTAAAAAATTAAATTGATAATTAATTATTTGGCATTTTATAGTAACTCTGACAAGATGGCACCAAAGTCGTAAAGCTACGGCTGAGGTAATGATCCATTTAAATAGCTAAATAATCAAGTAATGAGATGATGTTACACCATCAACTCCCAAAATCTCACTCCAAAAGGGACTTATGGTCCATAACAAAATCTTGTGTCTAAACAAGAAGTGTCAATTTAAATAATATAACTATGTAATTAGGTGATTTGTGGCACCAAACTCCAGGTGTCATGGATGATATAATCATTGTTTTATCTAACTAATAATCAAATAAAGAGTTGATGTAACATCATCCACTTTCTTAACGTGGCTTTAAACCATACTCGTGAATATTACTGTCATGATTAATTTAAATACATTACTTACATAATTAATATATAGATGGTCTAAAATACTTGACTCCTATATCGTGGAACTATAATCCACTGATCATGGGTTATATATAGTCCTATTTTAATAATTAAATTATAACATGATCAGAGGATGAAATGCTCTGCCATACTCGACACAATTTATTCTCACTTGACTCCCACACTATTGTGTGAAAATCCCCGGTTCATCCCTTATGTGATCACAGAGTTTAGTAGTAAAATGAGTAAATGCAGACATGCCATTGTGTATGCAGGGTTTTTGAAGATATCTCATATTTAATGTTGGATGGCTGCCTCAATACAGATGGACTAAAATCCAATTATTCCTCAGTTCACTTTAACAAATGGATTACCACCTTCCTGAAGGAAGTTAACAAAGGAAAACTCACCTTTTGATGAATATTTGTGAGTATTATTATTTTTGAATCCATATTTTTTTTTCTTCTTAGGAGGGAGAGTATTCATAAACAGAAGTCTATGGACTCTTTCTCCACAGACTATGTTCTCTGATATTAGGTAATCTTGAATTGGGTAACCAGTAAAAGCTGTAGGCAAACTTCCAGAGTTTTGGCTATGACTTGGTGAAGTGAATCATATGCTGTCTTTAAAATTTTAGGAGATCGATTTCTTTTAAGATTGTAATGTCCCATGATAACAATTCATCGAAGCTGCTCTCTGGTCCTTGGCCCACGATACCAGGATACAGAATGCAAGCAGGGTTGCCAGGCAACATTTATGATCCAAAATTCTGTCACATTCTAGTGCACCTCCCACATGCTAAAATTGTGATACCCACCGATGGACTATCCTACAGCCTCACTGATTTTCTCAAAAACAAAGCAGGCCTTTTTTTCTGAGTTATACTTATTTATCAGTCTATCAAGCTATATCATGCTTATAGTGACTTAAGCATGAAAACGAAAGCATCATTATGCCAATCAAATACATTGTTGAGTATTTAAACCTATTTTCTAGGCTTCAATTTTCTCATTTGCAGAATGGAAACAATACCATTTATTGCCTCTACCATAATCCTATTCTATTTACTGGAAAAAAAATTCTCCTCACTGTCTTAACTTTAGAGCAGCTTGATCTCATGGTTTCTCAGAGTTGTTTTTATTTGCATTTGGCTGATGACTAAGGATTTTGAGCACTGTCTTATGTTTCTTTCAGTCACTTTTGAGTTCTCAATTGATAATTCTTTATTGAGTCCTGTATCCCACTTTCTAATATGGTTATGTAGAGTTATTTTGATTTGGTGTGTCATGTTATCAGCCTGACAGAGTTCATTAGATAAGTTACTCTGATCCTGAGATTATTAAATTATTCAATTCGTAAAATCAGTGTTGACTGTGTCCTTCATGGGTCAGTTCTGTTGCAACTTCTCAGAAACTGATGATGCAAAAATAATACAGTTTTTTTAAAAGTCATTTAATCATTCCATCCTTAAAATCTATTGTTACATAATCAGTAATCACTGGATAACCCAGTGTCCCTCATTCTCTGAGCACTGCTTCTGGTACCAATCTCCTACTGTGTCAATCACACGGCAGCCAAAACCATAATGGATGACAAAGTCATTATTTATGTAATCAAATATGAACTAATTGGATAGTCTTGCATTCTTCACTTTCATAAGATGGAACCAGACTCCAGTGATTGTCAAGGTAGTAACACTTACATCATTAAATAATGCCACATTATTAAATCCCAGGGAGGAATGTCCAGATTTGAGTCATGAAGGACAACATCTTCATGGATTTAAATAATTCATATGTAATGAAAAATAATTGATTAATGACATGGTGGTGCATACTTAACTCCCACATGCAGAAGTCAGACCATTCTCTTACTGTAATAATGATTTATTTAAAAACGTAAATTGATAATTAGTTAGTTGGCGCTTTATATTAACCCTGACAAGACGGCACCAAACTCGTGAACCTATGGCTGATGTAATGATCTATTTCAGTAGCTAATTAATCAAGTTATGAGATGTTACATCATCAACTCCAATAATCTGACTCCAAAAGGGACTTATGGTCCATAACATCACTTTTATTTTAAATAAGTTAATTAAATGATGAATTATTTTTTAATTTCCTAATTTTACAGTTAAATAAGTAAGTGTAGTATTAGATGGTGTGATGGTCTGGCATGACTGACTCCCATAAATAGGCTCAAAGCTCCAGTGATCACTGAATAAATAATGACAGATTTTCATAATTAAATGAATAAGTGGATGGTATTTACACATGACTCCTATGAGATTGCTCAAAACTGAAGAGATCATTGAGTTTTTAATCATAGATTTGAACAAAAAAAATAAATAATGAGATAATTTCTCATAATTCAACCCTAGAGAGATAACAAAATGATATCACCATTGATTTAAATAAATAAATAAATAAATAATGACATCACAGGAGACAATTAACTCCCACAAGGTAGAAAACCTTTTTCAGATGAATTCATTTTTCTAAATCAAATCCTACATCATTTCATTCTTTTACATGTACCAGTTCTTGATGAAGGAATATTGTTGTTTGTATAAGTGCCTTGGCATGTGGGTCAAGTATGAGTGCTCACTAGAGAAAATAGTCATGTGTGGAAAACTGTGATTACAGATTTGATTTAATTTTAATCATGTGATGTCAGTGTGTTGGTTTGTGACTGTGAATGCTTGTTCCCAAGATGGTCAGACGCTTGAGTATTCCTTGATCACGAACTCCAGAACATTCTCAAACATCAGACATACGTCCTCGCAATGAGCCTGTCATAATTTTGCTTTTCCATATTCTATGCTGTACATATTTCACATCCTTTCATATTATCTTGATAACAAGTAATAGGGAACAACTTACAGTAAAGAAAACACATCTCATATAAACAATTTGGTGAATAATTTAGATATCACACTTGTCTTAATTTCAATGAACTACATTGTTTCATTTGAAGATGGGGTATTAATAAGTTCACTAGAAACAAGAGAAATGATAAATGTGTGTTTTCTTGGGAGACAACTTACACAGATGAAAATAAAGAAAAGTGGAAAGTGTCCTACTCAAGAAAATACACTTTCTTATCTGACAAGTTCTGCAACATAAGAAGAGGTGAGGGGGAGAGAAAGAGGGAGGAAGAGAGGGAGAGCACAACACATACTTCTCCACATTCTGATCATGTATTCAGAAACAAAGAATCATTATATGAGACAGATTCTGACTTCCTCAGGAGATGATCTGAGAATAAAGCCAGGATTCAGAAGAAAATTTCCCTCTGACTGGTGGGTGTGTTAGAGGCTCTGATTGGTTAGTAAAACCTGAGTGACAGGATCAGTTGTTCACAATAGACACAATCCATTGAGGGCGGCTTTGGGAAGGTTACCAAATATTTCAAATTGTTAGCATATATATAAAAGCCTATAGAGCTTCTACCTAAACAACCCAGACTCCCTGGGTATATGGGTGTTGTTTTGATTCTCGCTAATTGTGCTGGCTAGGATTGATGTGGGGTGGGACGAGAAAGGAGTCCATGGGCTCACACTCAGGAGGTGTGGGTGAAGAACTTTTCTTAGCTGCCATCCTGTTCCTTGAGGTGTCATAGAATGTGGTTTGGGCAAGGTGCAGTTAGCACTGTGCCAAGCCAGATCTCTATGAGTTCAAGGCCAGCCTGGGCTACAGAGTTCCAGGACCAGCTCCAAAACTACAGAGACCCTGTCTCAAAGAAACAAATAGATAGATTGATGCTCCCCATATGTAGATGTTGTCTGAGAACTGTAACCTGACACATACATTTACAGTCAATGATCTGTTTCTCAAACCTCTGACCTGACATAACTGTGTCAAGCAGGATTGGACACATGACAGTTTCCTCATTGCCAATTAAATATTAATTGCCTCAAAATAACCTTCCAAAACTGTGCACCCAAACTGATCTGTATTCATACACATGACAGGGATAAAAACTTACTGAGAAATTACAGAATCACAACCCCTATCACAGTCTGGTCCTTTCTCATAAAGTTTACTAAATCACCTGAATTTTTCCTCCATTTTTCCTACAGTGTACACAATAAACCATGCCTCCTACTCTTGCCTGGAGGCAGAAAAAAAATTGGTCTACAAGTGAATTGTTTTCCTATGACCACATTGTGAATGACTTCATGATGGAAAGTGGAAAAATTTAAATCTATTATGTGGAATAGTTACTTAAGAATTTTGGAGATGTAATATATAACACAGATGTTCATTGCTTTGGAGAGTAACAGACTTGTGTCAAAGCCAATTGATTCAACATGGAGAGTTTGCCTCAGCAACATTATTTTCTAACAGGATGAAAATGCAGCTGTTCTCCCTTCCTAGTGAGAAATCCCTTCACACACTTGGGAGATTAAAAAAAAATATCTTTAATGATGGCATGCATACATCTCTAGATAATGCTCAAAGTAGACCCAGATTAGATACATTTGCATTCCTCATACACAATCTTCCTTAAATGTCTTTTGGGTCCATGGTCCAAGTTACACTTTGAACAAATTAAAGAGAGACAGGGAACTTGTAGTTGTAGGCACTGAGATATATGGGAGGATTATATGGCAAAGACACATCCCAGAGTAATTTCTTAAATTCACCATTGACCTGGTCTTGAACTCATTATGATCTGCCAACCTCTGCCTTCACAGTGCAGGGATTCAAGCTTCTTCAGAATAGCATCTTGTATACTACTCCAAGGGGGGATGGGAGGAATGGAAGAAAATAGGGGACTTCTATGAAGTAGCAGGAAGCATCAGACCATAGGACAAATTCTGGAGGCAGCTACTCAAATAACACTATACAAGAGGAACACAGGCTATCTCAAGAACATTACTGACTAAGCCCAAGATGGCATTTCGATCAATAATGACAGCTCTACATGGTTGGAAAGCTTAGGTTCTCAGGATCTGAAGCAAACCCTCCATGAAAGCTGTGGCTGCAGACCATTACCAGCTCTACCAAGCACACTCCTGGTTTTAGAGAAAGCTATGCTTTTTTTTGTCAATATATTAGGCTCTTAGGGAAGCCTCCCAATAATGTTCCTCCTCCCTGACTGAGTGCCTAAATGAAAGCCATGTGATGAACTGCATGATAGGGCAAGTCCTTAACATGACAATGTTTTGATTCAAATAGTTTTCACCTGGAGTCCTATTGCCCACCTGTAATAACAATGCTTGTCTCAAGAAGAACACTGTAACTTCATGGCACAACTGGCTTTAAGGTTGCTTTTGACAGTGTAATGCCTTCTTGAGCACCTTGTTAGAGGCCTGTTTTTCATTGAACAATGGGCATAGTAGCAGATTATAAATCAAGGGTGGCTCATTTGTAACAGTTTGGACCCAAATGTCTAGACAATCCTCTTGAATAAATGTGTATTTTACCATCCTGATTTCTAGCAGAACTGGTTATTATACAATTGTCTTTGGAGTGTCTTAGAGGCAGTCGTCTGTAAGCAAAAATCTACCTTGTGAGACTTACTATATATTTCCAAAATTTGGTAAATCATTTATACAAACAATTTTACTCATCTACATCATGGCATGTAAGTAGAGTACACTGAACAAAAGGGAAGTCTTTTACAACAGCCACAGTAATGCATGTGAACAAATAAATGTAAAATGCAAAGTGCTAAATATCTTGAAGATACTAGAGAAATGAGGCCTCTCCAAGGTTGGCAACCTTTCCATGGATGCAACTAAAACAGATTGATGTTGAGTAGAGACATGTTTCAACACACAGTTCCCTGCTCCCAAGGCTCTGAGCACATTCATCCCACAGAGTGAAGTGATTCAGAGGCCTACACCTGGGCACAGCAAATTGCATGGACCTTGTGATACATCACAGGACAGTGAAACTGGCTGCAGTTTCCCATTCAGATTCAAATTGGTTCAGGAATGTCAGGATCTGCCTGCTCCTCCCCAACTGGGAACAGCAGCCCCTCATTCACCATGTCATGGTTAGCAGCTCTTCCAATATATCCAGTCAACTCCCTGTGGCAGTAATTTAAGCACAGCAGAAACAAAACATTGTACCAGCTTCTCTTCAGAGACAAACGTGAAACTGGCACCCAGATGGGACCTGTACCAGTTGGAGACACACACCTTTAATCCCAGGACTGGAGAGGCAGAGGAAGGTGCATCTCTGTGAGATTGAGGCCACCCTGGTCTACAGAGTTACTTCTAGGGCAGGCTCTGTAAGGATGGAAAAATTTAGCCTAACTCTCCACTGACCCCAGGAGTAGGCAAAAGGTCACATTCTTAACTGTTTATGACAGGGCTGTTTAAGACATCACCTGTGAGTGAGTGAACACAGGAAATGAGCCTTGTCACCCCACCCACTTCCTGGGTTAAGCACGGTCTTGGATAGTTCAAATTGATTGGTCTGCACTGGGTGCTATGAGATGATTGGTTTAGGATGTGTGAGCTTTGTTGTAAGCCTATAAAAGCTGTCTCAATTGTGTACCCATGATCCCCCCAGTCCTCTACTGCCTCGCGGAATATGGCTGCAGACCCCAATGCTCTTGAAATATAAGAGACCTCATACATTTGCATCAAGACCACTTCTCATGAGTGATTTGGGGGTGCCTGAGTTGGGGCGTGAGTGTATATGTGCGTCTTTCAGCTCCAAAGCTACTGAGAAACCCTGTATGAAACTGTGCACTGCAGGAAAAGGGCTGGGTCATCATTGAAGACAAGTAAGTGACATTAAAGTTCCTTATGCGCAAGGTGGGGGTGCCCCATGCCTTTGATCCCAGCACTTAGGAGGTAGAGGCAGGCAGATTTCTGTGACTTCAAGGCCAGCCAGGTTTACAGACCAAGTACCAGGGCACTGTGGAAAACTGTGTATTAAAACCGAAAATAAATAAATAATTCAATTAAAGAGAAAATCTACTGAAAACAACAATAGTAATTACAATAATTATAATAATTGGGATGGAATAGTTGAGCCTGGTCTATAGAGATAATTCAAGGACAGCAGGTTTGTCAAAGGGAAACCTGTCTCAGAACATGAAAAATAAATAAATAAATAGAATAGCGTCTCTGCAGATCTGCAGATCTCTAAAAGTGTAGGTCTGCAGTAGAAGCCAGTGTCAGTGACCCCTGTGCTTTGACTTTAAGAACACTCTTACCCTGGAGGAAGTGCTCTTGTCACTGAAGCTTCACTAGCCAATCAGGGGCATCAAGGCCACCCTCCATGTCTCAGGCTTTGTAGGACACTCCCTAGAGACATGCTAGGACCTTCGTTCTGGCTGTTACAATCACTGTCCCTCTGCATATGGCAAATCAGCCGCTCAGGCACCCAGACAGGGTTATCTGCATCTTGTGGAAAGACACAAACTGACACTCGGGCCCATACAAGAACTGGGTTGGGGCCGCACAGTTTTCCAGTAGGGACAGTTTTCCACATAACTGAACCATAGTCAGATGACTAAGGGCGCCAATGACTGTAGACTGCAGATCGAGCAGCGCCATCAATAGTTAAAAATTTTTAAATATAAAGGACAAGAGAAAGGTGACTATGAGAAGACCTTGTAAACTCACCCTTTTTTTGTTTTATGAAGTAGGCTTTAATTGTGCGATGAGCATGTTCCACCATGGCCTGACCCTGAGGATTATAATGGATACCCATCTTATGTGGGATAAAAATATTTCCAAAAAGAGTTAAAACCCTGACTAGTATAAGCAGGGCCATTATCAGTTTTTAATTGTCTGGGCAAATTGTGCAGACTTCACTTTAAGTATAGAGTGTTTGATAATGGGAAAAGAAACAGCTATTGCACAACCATTTGAAAAGCCATCTGTAAATAGATTGCGGGCCCCCTTCAGAGGATTTTGGGAAATAACCTTGAGCAAACACACAGGGTGATTTTTTTTTTAATGAGCTAACTTACTGGAAGAAAAATAACTATCAAAGTGGCAGGGTGAGGAACACAAGCAATGTGCCCAATCCTCATCAAACTGTTGAAGCCATTTTATCTGTTGTTGAGTATAGGGAATAACAATTACATCCAGCATCTTGCCAAAAACTTGAAGGCTCATTTTGTATGCCTTTTGAATAATAGAAAGCATTGCTTGGGGATAAGATTTAATTGCCTTTCTTGGGGATGAATGTTCATGCACCCACAATATAGGACCAGTTTGCCAAAATACCGCAGTAGGGGAATATGCTGAAGCAAAAACTAATAACATCAAGTTCTTAGAATAGTCAATATAATTTAAATGTGCAGATTGGAGGCATTTATGCACAAGCTGTATGCATTTCCACACAGCATGCGTTAAGGTGTGTGGAGAAGTGGGATCAGAATCTCCTTGTAAAATATCAAATAATGGTGTAAGCTGCCCAGTAGTTAGGGTTAAACTAGATCGAACCCAGTTTATGTCTCCCAATAATTTTTGAAAATAATTAAAGGTGGTCAGTTTATCCAGCCTTAAAGTAGTCTTTAACAATTGATGACGAGTATTGATAGGGAAATTCTTGTTGCAATTTTTCTGGGGCTGTTCTTAAGCCGGCTAGTTGAAGATTATGTTGCAATTCCCCAAAATCCTCATTCATTTCCTTAGAATCTGGGCCACCTAAAATAATATCATCCATATATTGTAAAATATACAGGGATTGAAATTTCTCTCTAATGGGGGCAATGGCCAATTATACATAAATTTGACAAATAGTGGGACTATTGGCCATTCCTTGAGGTAACACCACCCATAGATAACTCTTTTAGGGCTCTTTAAAATTAAGGGAAGGAAAATTTCCCAGCCCACTGTGATCTCCGGCTCTTATGATAATTAAATTTTTAGGTACAACAGACTGAGGGTCATCTTGTAGGAATTTGCCCAGTCCTTTTCCATGTACATAACCTTGGTTAGCCAGCATATTTTTAACAGGCTCAGTAGTAAGGACCTCGCCCATGGCCTGAAGCACATCTCTCCCCCCAAAGATTAACAGGGATATGACTTCACACAAAAGGCTGAAAAAGACCTGTATGTCCTTCAGTATCTGACCATTTAAGAAACTGAGTACTACATTCTGGAGCCACAGCAATGTCCTTGTTGTCCACACCAACAGCAAGTCTTTGGCCTGGCTCCTCCATTGTCCCCACCTCTTTTAATAACTGAAGCTATAACCTGGACCATAATGTGATGACCATCTATGTACCGACATATGCGTATATAATCATTAAGATGTTTGGCCTTATGGTGATGTAAAGCCTCTTTACAATACTTGTTTGCATTTTCAAATGCCAATTGTTTGACTATGGGCATGGCATTTCCATCATCACCAAAAATGTGGCCTGGCAGCTGTAGGAGGCATTCTGCAAAATCTGAATAGGGCTCAGACAGTCCTTGCAATACCGTAGATAGTTGATCTCCTGCAGCGTTATTAGGCAGGGCTTTCCAAGCTCTAATAGCAGCAACAGCATTTTGTGCATGGACTGCTAGGTCAAAAAAGAATTTGAGCTACAAGTGTAGAATATTGCCTAGTGCCTGTGAGCATATCTAAATTCCTAGCAGGAAATCCAGCAACAGCATTAATTTGTGTGGTTTCCTTGCAAAATTCTTGAAATTTGTCTCTCTATAGCAAATAGTCACCCCCACTCAGCAAGCCTCTACAGAGCTGCATCCAATCAATACAATTTAATCCTGTGAAAGTCTCAAAAATTGTCTGAGTAAAAGGAGCATGGGGCCCATAAGCAGTGACAGCCCCTTTAAGCTGTTTTATATCCTTAAAAATTTAATGGGCTGTGCTCCGTCACTCTGTTATTCTGCAGATCCACTGTCTCAATCACTGGAAACACTTGTCTTTCCTATTCTAACACTTCTACCTTGGTTATTAAATCTTTGGCTTCTTCCTCTAACCCTCGAGGTATAGAGGCCCTACAAAAGGAAGCAGAATCACAAAAAGGTGTCGTGCCTTGGGAGTTAAAATATGGGCTCACCAGCTTCAGTTTCTGATTCCAAAGTATCCAGTTCATCAGTTACAGCATGACTATCATCTCCTAGTTGGGATCCCTCTTGTCCCCTGATACATATTGTAATTCCTCAAAAGTCCTATTCATCTCTGCCATTTTTCTTTTTAATTGTGGCAATGAATTCTTTAGCTGTCTTGTTTTAATCCTATTGCCCTGTCTTTGGAATAGGGCCATTAATAGTCCACTCAGACTTTCCGTAGGGTTACTGGCACCCATCCTTCAATACACCCTCATTCACTTAATTTTGCTGGCCGGCCTCCGAGGGTGATTTCTTAGGTGATCCTTTCTTTCCAAATCTTGGTGGGCAAGATCCACTGGTATTGTATATGCCCTGATTTGTTCCACAAATCAGGTGATGGCCTAGAGATTGAAATAAAGTCAAGACAGGGGGTCATTCGTTCAATGGCAATGTCAGAACACCAAATGCCGAATGCAGTTTATTGAGGGTAAAGAATGGTCTTAAATAACAATTTACAGCACAATGGAAAATTACAGGAATTTTAGGCTGAGCTCTTCCCTACGAGGTGTGTGTTGTCACGAGGTGTGTATCATGAGGTGTGTTATCAAAATGGGAAGAGCTCCAAAACAGCCTTGGGGCAAGGATTTCCAGCCAACAGCTTCAGGCTTGCTCAAGGTCCCTCGGGGGTCCATGAAGGTTCTACACCATATCTGTGTTAAGCAGGAAGTTTGATAAACACATTGTAAATGTCTGCTTCTTTGACAATATACTCATATAATTCTGGCACTTAGCACATTTATTTCATGACATGGACATTATAATGTATTCATCAAGTTACCTTAGAAGGAAACTGAATTTGATGTTCCCATAGAACTTTTCTTGGCCCTTTAAAAATCATATAGCCCTGAGGAAAAAAACCAAAATGAATAGACATAAAGGGAGACACAAGCTAGTAGATCAATTATACTCATATAACATCAAAGAAATTTTATGAGTGGGCCAACCTCTCACAGCAATATCCCAGACCCTCATACCCACATCTGTCTTTGTTAGGGTTTTATTGCTGTGAAGAGATACTACATGCCATGGAAACTCTTAAAAAGAAATCATTTAATTGAGTTGTCTCACTTAATGTTTCAGAGATTCAGTTAATCATAATTATGGCTGGGGCATGGCACCCTGCAGGTGAATGTGGTGCTGTAGGTTCGTGTCATTAACTCTTGACTCAGAGGCAACAGAATGTTCACCAACACATTGGCCAGCATCCTATATACAAGAAACATCAATGCCTGACTCCACCCACACCCAGGGACATACTTCCTCTAACTAGGTAAAGCCCACTCCAACAATTCCACACCCCCTAATACTGTCACTAGTGGAACTCACAGACTATGGACTGACTGTTGGAGGATTTTAATTTCATCAGACTAAACCCTGTGAATAGATCTGTTCGAGGGACCCTGGCAGTGAAACCAGGAGCTATCCCAGGTGACAAACTGGCTGTTTGTAAGCTACATCCTATGGTGAGACACCTTGTTCTGTCGTGATACAGGATGGAATGCCTAGAGCCTTCCTCAGCTTGGTATGCTAGACTTGTTGACTCCCAAAGGAAGTTCTTATCCCCTCTAAGAATTGGATGGGGCTTATGAAGGGGAAGATATTGGGGAAGGAAGATGGGGAGGGAGGTGAACTATGGATGGTATTTAAAATGAAGACTAAATTTTAAAAATAACATTTAAAAAGAAGCAGTGTATTATTTGTATCATGCACCCAAAGCGACTGGTTTTGTTTTCATTTGCCTATAAGTGTAATGATGGAAAAATTTAGCCTAAATCTCCATAGACCTTGCCACCTAGCAGTGAGTATGCTAAAGGTCACATTCTTGACTGTTTATGACAGTTGTGAGTGAGTGAGTAAGTGAACACACAAAATGAGCCTTGTCACACCACCCAGAAGCCCTAGCGAAAGCAGACTTCCTGGGTAAGTGCAGGCTTGAATACTTCAAATTAATTGATCCACACCAGATGCTATGAGATGATTGGTTTATGATGTGTGGGCTTTATTGTAACACTATAAAACCTGTCTAAACACTGTACTCAGGGTTCCCAGTCCTCTACCCCACGTGGAGTATGGCTGTGGACCCTAGTGCACTGGAATATAAAAAAACCTCATGCTTTTGCATCAAGACCACTTATCGTGAGGGATTTGGGGGAGGGCGCCTTTCCTGAGTCGGGGCATGAGGGTCCACGGCATCTGCGGGTCTTTCATAAGTAAAAAGAAATGTTTACACCAAATTTTGAATATACAGTATTTGAAAGAGAGATGTTTTCCTTGTGTGTTTATGGGACACACCATAGAAGTGGTTGTTAGACATCCTGTATCTATAGTAAGAGGTTTTTACGAACTTCTGTGTTTGGTTGGTGGGATCTGAAATCAGGTCATCTACAAGATTATGTGTTGTGCCATCTGCTTAGCCTATATAAATAAAGAATTCAATGAATAATCATTGGGAAATGGATGCCTCAACATTATGATACCATGGAAGGTAAATCTGCAATATGAATTCATTAAAATACAAATAAAATTTCCACCACCTCATCTAATTCCTGACCTATATAAAACTGGAAACACATGTAAGTATCAACAGGATTACAAATGATAGTGCATACACTGACACAGTGTGACATTTATACTCACAACAAATCTACAGCAATTGAGAAGGTACAAAATATTTGGGAAAGAATAAAGGGGATGTATAGAAAAATGGAAAAAGAAATGGAGGAATATATAACCAACCATTTCTCAAGAGGTCAAGGGAAAATCAGCCTTGTAAAATGAGGTCTTGACTAGTGTAACACACCTACCAATGATCTTATGAGTTTACAAAGTAAATAACTAGACTTCACGACTCCCAAAACATTAAACAAGAAGAAGCCTTAAACTGTTCTGCCTCTGACCCTCAAACTACTGATATTTCTTCCTAACAGATATGTGCCATAGTCTAAAACTCCACATACAAATGGGGTTAATCTCTTGCTTTGCTACTGCAAACTCTCATGTCCCCTCGTGGTTTAAGGTAAACATGGACCTGTTGATGCCCAGATGGAAAATAACATAGAAAAATAATTTAATATCTGTTCCTGCCACATGTATCATGAAACAGCTTGAGGCATCCGCACAATCCACACGTTCAACATCATACACACCTAGAAAGTTCTGTAGATCACAAATTCCATTTGTTCCCAGAAACTCAACTTTCCTGAATCACACCATTGTTGTGGGAGGTAGGAAAATGTTAATAGGACTCTGATCACATATTGCTGAAGGAAGATCCCCATCACTTCTTTTTAGCAGTTTCTAAACTTTGAGTAAATCATGTAAGAAAACCTAAATGTTGAATGAGATGTTCATAAATTCCAGAAGCCAAACTTACAGTTTACCAGTGAATGTTCCCACAAAACACAAAAGCAACCCTGTGATGCACAAACTTGTCACCTGGTCTCAAGTTTTTCATCTGGCAGACATAATTTTCTGTAGAGGAAAACTGTGATTGTTGAAAGTGGATTTATTGGGCTGTCTCAGAAGCTAAGGGCCACATACGCTAACAATGCCTAACAATGGAAACTTAAAGAATTCTGTAGTTGTTTGGTTTATGAGTCTAGATGTCTTAGCTGGTCTTCAGCATAAAGAAGTATTTCAAAGAAATGCTCTCTAAAGCTATTATGGAATAGACTCAGAAGGATCCATATGGCATCAAATTTGTGGAGCCTGTAAGATATGTGTCCAAGTATGATGGTATTTTGTGGTCCTTTAAAAAATGAAGCTCCATTTTATTCATTCACTAAATTTAAGTCATCAACCAAAGGTAGAGCAATGCCAGAGGACTTCTATTAATATGTATAAATGGCTAATAGTAATTGCTTCCCATATCAAATGCACTCCATAACTGCACATACCATCTCCCTTCAGGCACTGTATAGCTGCACTTACTCCCTGCCTGAAGGGTGTGTGTAAACCTGACTGGGCCCAAATCTATTGTTATTTAGATGGGAGACTTTCACCATCCAGTCTCAGGAATCTTGTAGCAGGAAAGATGATGTCTTAAGTACAATAGAGTTATTTCATTTCAACTTTCCTGGTTGAAATGGTGGTAAGGGAAAATTAAAAGCACTGTGGTCAAATCTTGCTGAAGGATGATCCCCATCTCCTATTTCCACTGATTTTTAAACCTGAATGTGGAATGCCATATTCCTAAATTCCAGAAGCCAAAATATTAGTTTCTCCCTTGTATGTTCCAAAACATGCCAAAAGCAAGCCTGCGATGTACAGAGGAAACAAATATTTGTTTCTGTTTTGTTTTCTTTTGGTTTGGGTTGGTTTTTCAAGGCAGGGTTTCTCTGTAGGTTTGGAATGTTCTTTGAAAATCAGCCTGGCCTAGAACTCATAGTGATCTGTCTGGCACTACCTCCCAAGTGCTTGGATTACAGTTTTGCAGCACCACAGACCAGTATGGATACTGATATCATAGCTATCTCACTCTCCTCAGGGAACATATATACAGGTAGGCTCAGAGCACAAGGGCCATTGGCCCTGGGCAGCACAAGTCACATGGTCCCTCACAATCCCAGCAGCAATTACAGCTAGGCAGAGCTGCTCTTCCTGCACAGCATCCCAGACACTCACCATGCTGTGTGGCGGTGGTTTACATTTGGAGCTCCTACAAGAGAGCCTGCAATTTCTTTTCATCATAACATCTGTCCATTATCACCAAGAAATGGCCAGTCAGGCATTTTGCAAATCATCTAAAATTGATTACAGTTTCCACAATGCTAATTTCCACTGATAGAAAGCACAAAATTGCTCATGTTCCTTCTGTCTCCCACCTCTTTCTGCACAGTGTCTATAGCAAAATCAAAGTTCTTAAATGAACTCAATTCTTTCATATTCCTCTCTTTAATTGCAGTCCCCAATACCAGCCACAGTGTTTGGTAAACAGTCAATAAATGATCTGTATTTGCTTCTCAATGAACACCCAAAGCCTGATGCTGAAGGATGCAGTAGTTTCTTCCCAGCACAGGGTAGCACAGGCATGATAAAATGTGATCCATGCAATTTTCATACCTAACCCTGTATGTCATGCCCCAGCTAAATATAACCTTCCAAAATTTTGTTCACACAAATCTAGTCTATCTTCATTCATGTGACATGAATTAATACACCCTGAGGATATAAAAAAAATCACTGGATATTCATTAGTTAAGATTTTTTTTTCTTATTGCTATGTATAAACACAAACAAATTCCACAAGTCTTGTTGTTTTTTGAGAAAGAGTTTCTCTGTGGCTTTGAAGTCTGTCCTGGAACTAGTCTTATATACCAGGCTAGTCTCGAACTCACAGAGATCTGCTTGCTTCTGCCTCCTGAGTATTCCTCTCCCAGTCAGGGAATCCAACCCCCGGACAAACCAATAACAGGCAGGGATGAGATATTCACCACTATTCTATCCAAGAGAGATCTCATACAGAAGACACTTAATTGGAGTGACTCACAGTTTCAGAGGTCCACTCCATTGTCATCATAACAGAAAAAATGATTTGAAGAAGAATGTCATTTTCGTTTCATCTTGATACACAGGCCACAGTATGTCATCTTACACACTTGCTCATATCCAGCACACGGAAACCCTGAAAGCCCATAACCAGTTAAACTCTTCTTCCCAAAATGCCAACCTAACTGCATCAATGCCACACCTTCTAATAGTACCACTCCCTATGACATCATCGGCCCATTCTCCTCAAGCAGGGCCTTTTTCATGATAGTAACTTAAGCAGCTGACTACCTACCCTGATTCCCTTTGAAATACACACACACACACACACACACACACACACACACACACACAAAACTGTTCATTTTACTCTAGTCTGAAGAAAAAAAGCATGCTACACATGATTTTTTTTTCCTGTAAGTGCAATGCATGGTCGACTCCATGATGTCCATGATATAAATGGACAATTTTAAAACACGATGGACATAATTTTTCATCTTCTGTTATTTTTACATCATTAGTGATTTTGGAGTGGGTTATATTTTAAATCAAATTGCAGTGTTACAGATTAATGATTTCTGTTTATTAAATATTTCTGTAAAAATAATTGGTATCCACATATAAAATGTTTAAGATGCTTGGTCCACAAACAGGTACTGAAGGAATACATTCACCTATTTAAGAAGGGATATTCAAGAGATCAGCAAGGACATTGCCCTGGAAGCAACAAACTGGGATCAAGGACACCTACGTCAAAAAGAATGAGCCTGTCTCAGAAACCTAATTCTAAAAAACTGGAAGAGCAGCTGTTCTATATTTGCCTTTCCAATGAGAAATAACTCCATAGACTTAAGAGATATGTAAAGAATATCTCTGTAATGATAGCATGCATTCTTTTCTGGCTAATGGGCAAAGGGGACAGAGCCTAAAACAGATTTGTTGGGAGATTTTGAGACAGGGTTTCCCTGTGCAATAGCCTTAGTTGTAGTGAGACTACCTGTGTTTATCACACTGGTCTGAAACTCTCAGAAATCTGCCTGCCTGTGTCTCCTGAGTACTGGGTTTAAAGGCAAGCACCACCACAACCTGGATCCTAAAACAGACTTAAGCATTACAAAGTAACTGCCATTTTTAAGTTCTTCTAGTGTCAGATTACATCTGACACTTTGAAGAATTTGAGTAGTAATAAGAAACAGAAAGTGAGGCCAGGAATGCAATTAAAATTTTCAACAGAATAATTAGTACTATAATTATTTAATAATACATGAGTAACATGAAACACAGGTTCACACTTCACTGACAGGGTTTGGAGTGGAGGACCAGAACATGAGGAAAAGAGGAAAGGCAGAACAAAGAAAAGATAAAACCTGTGAAAGGGATGTCTTACTTAACCTATGTCTTATTCTAAGTACACTTTTTATGAGGAATAGTTTACTGTTCTCTCCTTTCAGGGGGAGATGGAAAAAAATGGGAGATTTTAGGAATTCAGTAGGAGTTATCTTTCAATGAGACCAGCTCATGAGAATACTACTCAAGCATTGCATCATGAGGAGAACACAGTGCATCTGGGGAACTTTAGTGATTAAACCCTCAGCACACTTGGGACCAATAACCCCAGCTCCATGTGGTGGGAATAGAAGTGTTCACAGGATATGAAGCAACCTCACCACAAAGGCTCTGGATTCTGAAAATTACATTCTCTCCAAACCATGTTCATTATGTTAAATGAAGGGATCTATTTCATTCTCAATACCTGAGTGTCTAAGTCTAGGTGCCCAGGCTGATACTGGCTCTACTAAGCTCATTCGTGGGTTTGAGAAAGAGCTATGTTCTTCTTTGTGAGTCAGGACCTAAACAGATGTCTTGCTTGCTCAGTCAACCCCTCAACACAACAGTGTTTACCTTTTCAAACAGTTCTCCTCTGGGTTCATCTTGCCCATCTGGCTGAACTATGATTTTCTCTAGAAGAAAACTCGGCCATCTTGCAGACCATTCCAGTAATTCCCCCTTAAGCAGCTTGAAAATGACCTCTTCTATGATATGAGGATGGGCCTAGGGGCACTTTGTTAATCGGGAGTTTCTCCTTTGACATGATTTGCAGCCAAACTACTACAGAGAGATTTAGGGATACAAAAAGGGATAATTGCTATGTAGCTTAACATTGAGTTTAGGTGAACTGAATTTGCTCTTTACCTGGTTGTCACAGGCACTTAAAATCAGGAAAGAGAAGCAGGCTCCAGATGACAAACAAGATAGTAGCTCTTTCTCCTCCTAGAAAGCTGGATGATGGCTCTAAAAATGTAGGAGTTTTATCCCTGAAACTCAGAGCAAATGGTTGGAAAATGCATAGTAATGAAAACAGTAGTCTTCCTAGACATAGTTGGAGAGGAATGAAACTAGGAAGGTTGTATTTGTGAGCAATATTGTTAGTCAACACATGTTCAGTAGCAGGTTCAAAACAAAAGAAAGCAAAAACTAATTGCATTATTCGAGGTTCTGTGCATGGACAGGGGTGGTAGGATGAATTTCTCCATATATGTAATAAATGGATTTATTATAATGTCTCATAGGCTTTAGTCCAGGTAGTCCAAAAATGGCTGCTTAACAATGGGCACCTGAAGACTACAGCAGTTGTTTAGTTCACCAGGGTGCATGTCTCAGCTGGTCATCATTATACTTGTCAAGTCCAAAGAAGAAAGCTCTAAAACTAGTAAAGTAATAAACTTGGTAGCCATAGCTAGGGGAAGCAGCAACAGAAGAAGAGCTTCCTCCTTCAATTCTATTTAGACATGCAGTAGACTACCAGATGGTGCGACTCATATAAAGGTGTATCTGATTCTTCCTTACATATTTTGTTTTATTAATGTATTTCATTTTTGATTACTGACAGCCTCCTTAGTTGTGATATTAAACATGTGCCACCAAGTAGTTAAAGATGGATCTCATCATCTCATTCCATATAAAGCTTCCCTGAGTGGCTTTGACAGTTCTGGAACACATTCTGCCTGCCGGTCCCATCTGAAATCCTATACGGGAACCCATTTCAAGTTGTCATGGGTACAGAGAGCTCAAATAACAACTATGGTCCATAAGATATTATCTTTCCTACCATAGGTTGTCTGGGCCTTTATGGTTATTTATCTCCTATCTAAAAGCAATATATTTGGGCCCATAAAGGCTTATAGACACCCTTTAGGCAGGGAATACATGCAAGTATGGGGTTTCTTAACATAGATAATATGTGCAGTCATGGAATGTCTTTAGTATTAGGTGAAATAACTCCTATTTGCTCTTTATATATATATATTCATAGAACACCTCTGCCATTGACCGAACATTGGTTGACTAAATTCTGACATGAATTAAATGGAGCATTCATTATCTATAGTGAGATAAGCACCTTGGCCCTGCCTGTGACACAGACCACGCCCATTGGGGGGTGGAGACAGGGCCGGATGTGACCCAGGGAATGAATTTTGAGGAGGATACTGGGAGAGCTCTCTTGCCTGCAGCACAGGAACAGCTTCCTGGGACCAGGAACCTGCTGGTGTTCGTCTTCCTATAATGTAAGTTATTTCTCCCTGAATAAACATCTATTCAGCCTATTTTTTTCTCCTGATCCTTATCGAACATCAATATCTGGTGTCAGAAGCAGACTCTGGATTTTTACCGGACCTGGTTTTCACCAAGTCGGCAGATGCTGCTCGCTTCCCACACCATCCCTGAATGAGCAGGGTTCCTTGCCTAACCAGGTGGCTATACCCCACCTTGTGGGACATTTGCCTCTGCCCTACGACTTTACATCCACTGTGGCACTGAGAAAGCACTCACTGCTTCTCATCTTTTGCCTATTCCCCACTTTGCATTTGCAGCTGTGGTGCACATGGCGCCTGCCCAGCTGGTGTGTTTTCTGTGGCCCAAAGGCTCCAGTAAGTGGCAACACCTGTTAGCCCTGGGGCCCTAGAAATTTGCACAAAGCTCCTTTCACTCATGAGTTTAACAAAATTTTACTTGCCTTAGTTTGTTAAGAGCTATTCTACAGGGACAACAATCAGAAGGATTGTCTGCTGCCAGATGCAATTTGGTGGGACACCGCCAGGCACTACTACCACAAATTGAGATCAACAACTAAAACCATCAAAGTTCGAGGACAGCAGAATTATAGCTAAGGTAAGTGCAACATTCTTCGCCATTTAAGATGATATAATATGAGATAAATTGTTCCATACCTAGGGTGGATAATCTTATGATGCAAGACTTTAGAAATTCTTTTACTTCAAATATAGAAGGAATTTTAACATAAGAAAAATCATGTCTTAACCAATATATACTTTTTTTGTAATAGCAATGGGTATCAACATTAAGATATTCTAAATGGTTTGAGCTTAAAGCAAACAATAAGAAAATTTTAAAAACCAACAGAAACTTAGTAACAGGGGTTCAAAATATGGAAAATAACAATAGAGAGCTAAAAAACCAAATGCAGAATATTGAAAATGACAATGGAGAGCTGACAATTAGAATGAAAACCTAGAAGGATAAAAAAAGGTTTAGAATATTGAAAATGACGCTATTAGAAGGCAAAACATAGAATGCTTAGAAAAACAGTTCAGTCTATTGAAAATGGCAATAGAAGGATGAAAAACAGAACAGAAAACATACAATGTTTGGAAACAATTGTTTAGGATATTGAAAATGAAAATGGAGAGCTTAAAATTAAAAGACAAGCATACAATACTTAGAGAAAAAGATTCAGAATATTAGACATGCAAATGGAGAGCTGACAGGTAGAATACAAAACATGGAACATAAAAATGACCAACAATTTTTTTTTATGTCTAATGCTTCAAAAATCAAAACAGAAACAATGCAATGCATTAACATGCTGACAGGAACAGCTGATTCCTGGTTGAACAGAGCTGCTAATAAAGTTAAAACCTGGAAAATCAGATGCAAAGACTAGCAGAATCTGTTCCATGTCTTAGGATTAATTGAAAGCTAGCAGATAGAACTTTGTGTTTGGAAGGCAGTTTACATTTCATTCAGATTTTATCTAAGAATGAAAATATTAAAAATATGGACTCTTTAGTAGTTGGAGAATGCAAGGGACTTACTGATTCAATGAAGTCTCTAGAAAGTTATGTGATTCATTATCATACATTCAAAGACAAAATGCTGAATAGATTTCAGGCCTTAGAAGACTGCTGAGCCCTGACAAATCAGGGTAAGACAGCCTTTTTACCTCCCTGCCTTTGTTGTGTTCTGTCAAGTACTCTAGGCCTTAGCCAAAACTGGCTGTACCAACCTTGCTGTGAGACCTTTGGTGACTGTCCAGGTAGCATGCTGTTTCTGTCCTTGATGCACCATTGGGAAGTTGCCCATCCACACTTCCTGCCTCCCCTAGTATTGTTATTTTCCTTCTCAGGTCTTTGATGAGGTTGAAGATTAAATTATTACAACTATTATTCTCTCTTCCTAGTTAGATGTAACAGGTTCTAGACTTATTCTTTCCAGCTTAGGACAACTCTATTGTAAACAGTGTTTTGACTTCACCCTAGGACTAGTTAGGACTTAAGATTGTATATTCTCAATTTTCCTTTTGTTAGAGCACGATTTCTTTTTATTAATTTATTATTTTACATGTTGATCTCAGTTCCCTTTTCTTCCCTCTCTCCCTCCTTCCCTCCCTCCCTCCCTTTTACACCCTCTGCTCTCTCACATGCACCCTAACCACCCTCCCCTCCTATCCCCCCACCACAATTCCATATGTAGAGCAATGGCATCCAGTTTGGGTCATGTGGATCTGACAGGTTATTTGAAATATGAACTAGGGCTTCTCACCTGTATCTAGGTTAAGGCAGTTATTCCTCCATGGGGGATGTGTTCGCAAGGTCCTTTTGTGCACCAGGGATATATCCTGGCTCCACTGCCTGAGGTCCCTTAGACTGCTCAGTCCATCTGGCAGAGACCCATATTCAGGTGGTACTGATTCAGCCCTATGCTGGCTTCCCAGTTCTCAGTCAGTTATTAGAGCACAATTGTTATTCACTGTTTTTTATATAGGTTTTGTATCAAGCCTAAATCTTTTCTTAGACTAAAAGGGGAACTGTAGTGAGATACTCACTTTGTTCACATGCACATTTTGTGGAGACAGAGCAGGAGATTACCTGGGGGAACTAAGTCTGAGGAGGGGGCTCAGAGAGCTCTATTGCTTGCAGCATGGGGACAGGAGTACATCTGGAGGTATCCTTGGGACCAGGAAGGAACCTGCTCATATTCCTTTTTCTATGTTGTACGATATTTCTCCAGAATAAACATCTATTCAGCCTATTTGTTTCTCCTGATCATTATTAAACATCAATAAAGGAGAGCTGGTGTACACTCATGAGCAGAAACAGGAACCAAGAGTTAAGAGTGCAGAGGGTGCAGAGAAGTTCAGGAGAAGGCACCACACTGAGAAGGTACACTCAGGATTTAAATAAATAAATAAGATATTCACTTCAGCCACACACCTCTGAGTAAGAGTCACTGATAAGAGGAAAAATGGAAAATAGAAAAGGAGAGTATTGTCTATGATAACGATGTTTGAGAAAATCAGAGAAAGACACTAAAGGTAATGTAAAAAGATATAGAGGTTCAAAGAAAAGTAGTAGAAAGTTCATAGGAAGATGTAAACTGTTGTGTGCTCTGATATCTACAAATATAAATTTAAGATTAGTAATATGTGTTAAAAATTTTGACCATGCCAGGTTAATTGTTTAAACGTTCCTTTTATTTCTCTAAAGAAAACTATATGTACTTGTTAAAAAGTTCTAGATTTTGCCTCCAATTTAGCAAGACCAGCCATTTGGACAAAATCCTGTTCTTCTCTGTACTGTTTGACTTTATGCTTTATGAACTGGACATGCAGGACCCACAGGAAAGTGACTCTGATACAAGATGGACATTGCTACAGAGTTCCTTCTTCATGAAAGAGTCTGCTAGACATTCTGGAGGATGTGGAGAAAAGTGACTGACAAACTGCCAACACAGGTGGGACATTTTTAAATGTTTTGCTTTGCTGAGAAGTCTGCCAGACACACTATGATCTATAGACTGGAGATGGAACATCACAGAAGAATGTTGGAATTGTCCCGGTGAGTTGTCTCTTTCAATTCTAGAGTTTATATATTATCCTTCTATGTTCTTTGATGGACTTGAAGACTGATAGTTAAGGTTATAGTTTTCCTTACTTAGAATTAAAGTTACATATAGGACTTTAGACTCATAAAGATAGGATAGATAAAAGAATATTTTCTTTAAATATTACTAAATGTTAAAGGACTGAAAAAGTTCTATCTGTGATTCCTGTTATAAACCTAAGTTTTATTACAAGAATAAAGTGAACACAAAAAGGGTTTAAATGTTTTTGGGGTCTAATGCTAACAGCCCTCAGGTCAAAATTCATCTCTGAGCTCTGGTCATCTGATAAAGATGATGAGAAAATCAGATGTCCTTTTAATGTAGATGATATTAATACTGTTTTTTGTCTAACGGTGTTAAAAATTGACACTAATTAAAAGGTTACAATTATTCACACTATAAGTTAACATAAATTTAACAGTCACCCAGGTCATAATATGTTTGAAGACATAAAGGACACTTTATTTTTGATATCACAAAAAGACATTATCAGATGTGTAATTTTTTATGAAAACATATTTAAATGTTTAAATTTATAAGGTTTTAGGATATTTATGCTTTTAATATATTGTTAATGTTTGTGCTTATATCAAAGGGCTAAAATATAAGATCACAGCTGTAAGCTCTATATACTAACCAAAAGTTGAGATGCTCATTTTTTATGATACAGAAGGCAATGCATCCTTGTTTTTTGCTAAATTTGGTAAGCGTAAAATATTTAGATAAATTGAGTCACATAGATGTTTCATGTTTCCCTAAAAGGAGTTCCAAATTAAAATCAGTATTTTTAAAGCTAAACCTGACAATACAAAGTTCTAGTTTTTTAAAAGCTGTTTAATCTATTATAAAATGTTAAGAAACACAAGTTACTAGCCATTCTTATAAATTAACTGTTGATTATAATCAAACTAAATGTTAATGAATAATAACAGGGATAAACCTCACTCTGTTGCCTATACATGTTCTAAATGATTAAGGTTAAAACAAGTACCTGAAACAAAGTTGTCTGTTCAGATACACGTAGAATGGCTTCTAATACTATAGAGATCTGTATAGAATAAGGCATTTAAATGTTAACTAAACAGCTGTAATAATATCAGACAAAGAATCACAGATCCTAAAAATGACCCCAGGCCTCTAAAGAAGATTATGAGGCAGCATGGATTGTTATGACACTGACCAGGGAGCAAGATGCTCAAATACAATGTCTACTGCCAGGCAGGACCCAGCTTTGTCTTTGTAGATGGAAAAATATTTTTTGCACCACCTTTGCCTAGACAAAAGTAGGTCAGTCTTTTCCATGTCTCTCTTCCACAGAGAAAAGGCAAACAAACAAAAAGCCTCTAATATTATGCATTTGGTGAAGAACTCCTCCCTCAATCGCATACACAATTGGTTATGGCTAGGAATATAAGGAATGGTCCTTGTTAGTTTTTTTAGTAGATTGAACAGTTAATTAACTATATCCTTCTCACATCTGATAATTTTGATGGCTGGGCTGACCATAACTTTGTCAGCTTGGCAGTATTAGGCAGCATTAATATGGCTCCTAAATAAGGATCTAAAACCATAAAAGTCATTTTTGAACATTTGTTTATTAATTATACATACAGTATTCTGCCTTCATATGTCTGCAGGCGAGAAGAGGTAGTCAGATCTCATTACTGATGTTTGTGAGCCACAATGTAGTTGCTGGGGATTGAAAAACAACAGGAATGAACTTATGCCTTTGAGTCCTAGCAAAATTTACAGATTTGGGTTAGAAGCTTTTTCTTCTGTCAAGAGCGATCCATGTATAGATTGGTCAGTGGTGCCTTAGGCCTAATGAAACATCCTTCATATTTACACTTCGATGACACCCAATATAAATCATACAACTTTGAGTTTGTGACTAAACAGCTGGGAGTCCCTGCTAGATTAGCTTATTAGAACTTGATTAAAAGTTAAGCTCTGAATTTTTATATTGTAAATTAATTTTTTATATCTTTAAGAAGTATATGTCTTGAGCTAGAGAGATGTGGCAGAGATTAAGAGTACTGGCTGCTCTTCTAGAAGTCCTGAGTTCAATCCCCAGCAACTACATTGTGGCTCACAAACATTTATATTGTGATGTGGAATCCTCTTTGGGTGTGCAGACATGTATGCAGGCAGAACACTGTATGCATAATTAATAAACAAATGTTAAAAAAAGACTTATATATCTTTATATTTTTGGATCCTTATTTAGGAGCCATATTAAGGCTGCCTTTACTGCCAAGCTCACAAAGTTTTGGTTAGCCAAGCCATCAGTAGAATTAGAGATCTGAGAAGGATAAATTATATGTTATAAATTATATGTTACTTTTGAATCTAAAAGAATCTAAAAAATCACAGGGACCATTCCTTATATTCTTAGCCATAACAAATTTTCTATGGCATTGAGGGGAGAAATTTTTCACCAAGTACACAATGTGAGAGGTGTTTTTTTTTTTTTTTTGTTTTTGTTTTTGTTTTTTTGTTTTGTTTTGTTTTCTGTGGAACCTGGAATTGGAAAAGTCTGAACTTATATTGTCTAGGCAAAGGTGCAGACAATTTTCCAGTACCCTGCAGCCTCTACACAGTCTGAGTGGGGTCCTGTCATGCTGCAGGCATTGTGTTTCAGCATCTTGCTCCCTGGTCAGTGTCATCACAATCCATGCTGCCCCACAATGTTCTTTAGAGACCTTTGGTCATTGTTAGATTCGGTGATTCTTTCTCTGAAATTATTACAGCTTTTTAGTTAATATTTAAAAGCCTTATTCTACAGATCTCTGTAGTATTAGAAGTCTTTCTAGGTAGATCTTAATAGACAACTTGGTTTTCAGTTACTCAATTTAAGCTTAAACTTTTAGAATATGTATAGAAGACAGAGTGAGGTTTATTCCTCTTATTAATAATTAATACTTAGTTTGACTATAACCAACAGTTAATATATAAGGATGGCTGGTAACTTGCGTTTCTTAACATTTTATAATAGTTACCAGATTTTATAAAACTAGAACTTTGCATTGTCAGTTTTAGCTTTAAAAATACTGATTTTAATTTGAAACTCCTTTTAGGGAAACATAAAGCAGCTATGTGATTCAGTTTATCTAACTAACTTATGCTTACCAAATTTAGCAAAAACAAGGATGGATTTCCCTCTGTAACATAAAAAAAAAAATAATGAGCTTCTCAACTTTTGGTTAGTATATACACTATATGGCTATGATCTTAAATTTTAGCCCTTTAAGTACAAATATCAACAATGTAATAAAGCAAAAATATAATGTAACCTTCTGAATTTAAACATTTAAAAACTGTTTTATAAAACAATTAAACATCCTGTAATGGCTTCTAATAATATCAAATAATTTTAGCAACCTTTATGTCTTTAAACCCATTGTCACCTTGGTGCCTGTTAAGTTTATGTTAATTTCCAGTGTTAATAATTGTAACTTTTTAATTAGTTTCAATTTTTAACAGCTTTCGACATAAACAGAATTAATGTCATCTACATTAGAAGGACAACTGATTTTCTGATAATCTGAATTTAATGACCAGTGCTCAGAGGTAAATTTTGAGCTGAGGGCTGTTATTAGACAGCAAAAAATGTTTAAACCATTTTCTTTTTTAGCTCTATTCTTGCAATAAACAGATTTCTAAAAAAAAAAAAAAAGAACACAGATAGAACTTTTTAGCAAGTACATATATTTTTCTTGAGAGAAATAAACAGAACTTATAAACTATTAACCTGGTATGGTCAAAAATTTTAACTCATATTACTAATCTTAAATTAATATTTGTAGATATGAGAGCCCACAGCAGTTTACATATTTCGCCGACATTTGTTGACTTTTCTTTGAACCTCCATAACTTTTTACATTACCTTTAGTCTCTCTCTGAGTTTCTCAGACATCCCTAGCGTAGAAATGTCTCTCTTTTTCTCTTTTTCTTTTTTCTTATCAGTGACTCTTACCCATATATGCATGCCTGAAGTGAAATCTTATTTATTTAATTCCTGACTCTACCTTCTTAACATTGGTGCTTTCCCCTGAGCCTCTCTGCACCCTCTGCTCTCTTAACTGTTGTCTCCTTTTATGGATTTTGTGGGGTACACCAGATCTTTTTTCTGTCATTTTTCAGTATTATAATTTAATTTTTATCTCTTTTCCACTTTTCTGGATCTTTCCAATCCTTTTTCCTGTTCTACCTTTTATTGCCCAGAGATGTGGAATCATACTCGTAACACCTGAACTTCCTTCTGATGTTCTCTGTTCTGCTTTGATGAGTTGCATTGACCTATAAATCTGCAGGCCACTTGACCTGTCTACTAGACCACTGTTATCTTATTTTGTTTTCTTTGCTACAGACTGTTTGTAACAAGTCTGAACATAGCCATCACATCTAATTACCATATATTTTGTTATTTGTATTTTTTTAGTTGACACAAAAATCTTTACCAAATTTGTTCTCCCCAACACCCCCTCATCCTGCACCTCCCCACTCTCACCCCTACTCCTTTCCCTACAGTCACAATCACTGCCACCTGAGGAGAGGAGGGCTGGGCGAGGGGGGCTTCTGTTATTAGCACCTAGGGATTCAGAACTCCTCTCCTAACTGACAGCCCAGCTGGTGGCCCAATGCACCTAGTCCATCAGCAACACATCTTGGATCCTGGATGAGCATGGCTTAGGACTTCTGTACCAGGGAGAACCTGGTGCTGTTTATATTGGTGTTCTATATTACCATCAACCTGTAAGATTCTGCCTGGGAGTATTTATTTTTTAATTTACTTATTTATTTTTTATTTCACATGTCGATCCCAGTTCCCTCTCCTTCCCTCCATCCATCCCTCCCTCCCCTCCCACCCACTTACACGCTATGCCCCCTCACATGCACCCTGACCACCCTCCGCTCCCAGCTCCCAACCCAATTCCACATGTATGGCAATGCCATCCAGGTGTAGTCATGTAGATCTGTCAAGTCATTTGAAGTAGGGACTAGGACTTCTCTCCTGTTTCTAGATTAAGGGAGTACCCTCTATGGGGGATGTGTCTGCAATGACCTTTTGTGCATGAGGAATACATCCTGGTTCCACTGTCTGCGGTCCTTAAGACTGCTCAGTCCTTCTGGCTGAGACCCATATTTAGAGAAGACTGAGTCAGTACCATGCTGGATTCCAAGCTATCAGTCTAGGTGCCTGTTATTTGCTCCTTGTTCAGGTCAGCTGTCTCTGTGTGTTTCTACAACCTGGTCTTGTTCTGTCCATCTGCATCTGGATTCTAGTTAAACTCAGTGTTTAGGTTTGGGTGTTTGCTTCTGTTTCCAACAGCACTATAGGAGGGCTACATGAGGGTGAATAAGTTAGTTGTTGGTCTCACTATCCAGGAAGGGCATTTAAGGTAGCCTTTTCACAGTTGCTCAAATTGTTAGTTTGCAAAAGTCTTGTAGGACTCTAGACCTTTCTTTAGATTCACTTTTCTCTTCAAACCTATACTGGCTCCCTCTTTTATTCTCTCTCTCTCTTTCTGTATCCCTCTCTCTCTTTCACTCACTCTCAGTCTCTCTCTCTCTTCTGCCTTGTATTCCTACCCTGACTCAATCTTCCTAGTTGCAATTTCTTTCCTCTCCTCCCTTCTCTTTCTCCTAGTTCTCTCTACATTCATTGACCACCCCCCCCACCTCCCATGTGCTCTGGGGGACTTGTCCCATCAACCTTCTGTGAGTGACTTTATATGAATCTCTTAGAATACACCTTGTATCCTAGTTCCTCTGGTGGTGTGAATTATAGGCTGGTGATCCTTTGCTCTTAGTCTAAAATCCATATATGAGCGAGTACATCCTATGTTTATCTTTTTTTGTGACTGGGTTACCTCATTCAGGATGGTTGTTTCAAGAGCCATTCACTTGCCTGCGAATTTCAAGATTCCATTATTTTTTTCTGCAGAGTAGTATTCCATTGTGTAGATGTGTCACATCTTCTTATCCATTCTTCAATTGAGGATCATCTAGGTTGTTTCCAGTTCCTTGATATTACAAATAATGCTGTATCAACATAGTTGAGCAGATGTCTTTGTTGCCGGGATATGGATCATTTGGGTATATGTCTATCTCCTAAATGGCTGTAGGAGTTTGCACTCCCACCAGCAGTGGAGGAATGTTCCCTTTCTCCACATCTTCTTAGGTATAAGTTGTCATTGGTGTTTTTAATTTTAGCCATCCTGGCAGGAGTAATATGGTATCTCAAAGTTGTTTTGATTTGCATTTCCCTGATAGCTAAAGATGTTGAACATTTTCTTAAGTGTTTTTCAGCTTTTTTGGTTTCCTCTATTGAGAATTATTTCTTCTGTTCTGTACCCCATTTTTATTTTTGATTTTATAAAGTTTTTTTTTCAATCAATACTTCTATTCTTTTTTTTTCACTTTATATAACCAAGTCCATTTAAATAATAACAAACATTTATAGACAATATTTGGGGATTTGGGTGTCGTTCTTTCCAAACTACTTCCTGCTGGTAAGAGGCGCTGACATGGGGGATTCTATGAAGATGCAGAAATCCTGCCTGTAGACTGTAAGGCTGCTTTGTCCACCTGTTCTGAATGTAGGATCACCTGGTATTCTCTATCAGGTGGTCTGGCTTGATCAAACCACATTAGTCTGGAAGGAATGCACATCTTTTCATTTTCTGTGGAAAGAATAATAGAAACCCTTTTCCCAGTAACATGTCCTTGAACTTAATTTTGGAGTCAAAACATTTTTTTTTTAATTTAATTTATTATTTTACATGTCGATCCCAGTTCCCTCTCCCTCTCTTCCTTCCCCCTACCTCCTTCCCTCCCTTTAACTCCCTCTGCCCTCTCACATGCACTCTAACCACCCTCCCCTCCCATCCCCCCACCCCAATTCCATATGTAGGGGAATGCCATGCAGTTGGGGTCATGTAGATCTGACAGGTCATGTGAAGTAGGGACTAGTTCTTCTCTCCTGTCTCTAGATTAAGGCAGTTATCCCTCCATGGGGAATGTGTTCCCAAAGTCCTTTTGTGTATCAGGGATACATCCTGGCTCCACTGTCTGATGTTCCTTAGACTGCTCAGTCCTTCTGGCTGAGACCCATATTCAGGGGGTCCTGAGTCAGTCCCATGCTGGCTTCCCAGCTATCAGTCTGGTGGCCCGTTAGCTGCTCCTTGTTCAGTTAAGCTGTCTCTTTGTGTTTCTGCCACCTGGTCTTGTCCTCTCGACATGCATCTGGGTTCTACTTCAACTTAGTGTTTATGTATGGATGTTTGCTCCTGTTTCCAACAGGCATTAATTGAGGTCTCCATGGATAAGTTAGTGGTTGATCTCACTCTCTGGGAAGGGCAAGTATGGTAGCCTTTCCACAGAAGCTCAAATTGTTAGTTGGGAGCAGTCTTGTAGACTTCTCGACCTTTCTTTGTGTTCAATTTTATCTTCAAACCAATATTGTCTCCCTCTTTTATGTTCTCTCTCTCTCTCTTTGTGTCTCTCTCTCCTGTCTTCTATTCCTAACCAGGCTCAGTCTTCCCGGTCACACATGTTTTCCTTTCCTCCCCCTCGTTTTCTCCTACTACTTTGTCCATTCGCTGTCCCCCCACTTCCCCTGAGTTCTGGGGTGACTTGCACCTTCCTGGTTCTGTGAGGGTCTTTATATGAATCTCTTAGAATATACCTTGTATCATAGTTCCTCTGCTGGTCTGTACCCCATTTTTTAATAGGGTTGTTTGGTGTTTTGTTGATTAGTTTTTTGAGTTGTTTGTATATTTTGGAGATCAGCCCATCGTCTGATGTAGTATTGGTGAAAATTGATGGGAGATGCCATTCTGTAAATGTTGGCAAATAGGAAAGGAAGATAGGAGGGACTAAGAGACAAGGAGGAAAGAGGAAGTTGGAAGGAGGAGTCAGCATGGAGAGTCTGGAGAAAGTAGAATGCCAGTATGCTCCTCAGTAAGAAGACCACATGAACATACATAGATCAGCAGAAATGGGTTAATACTTAAGGCAGAGCTAGCAGATAAGAAACTAGTACCAGGCCAATAGCATTATGTCAAATATAGAGTCTCTGTGTGTTAATTGGGGCTGGCGTGATGGCAGGACCAGACCCGTGGCAGGCAGAAAAACCTTACTCCTTACATAAAATCTTTTCCCAGTCTGTGGGCTGCCATTTTGTCTTTCCACTGTGTCCTTTGCCTTACAGAACCTTCTAAGTTTGAAGAGGTCCCATTTATTAATTGTTGCTCTCAGTGTCTGTGCCCTGGAGTTATGTTCAGGAAGTGGTCTCCTATACCAATTTGTTAAAGCGTACCTCCTACTTTCTCTTCTAAGAGGTTCAGTGTGGTTGGATTGACGTTGAGGTCTTTGATCCATTTGGACCATAGTTTTGTGTATGACTACAGGCTTAGGTCTGTCTGCAGTCTTCTAAGCACCATCATCCAAATGTGCCAGCACCATTTGTTGAAGATGTATTCCTCATCCCATTGTATGTTTTATATGTTTTATAGAAAATCAGGTGTTCATATGTATGTGGGTTTGTATCAGGTTTTTGAAATCCATTCCATGTTCTACCTGTTTTTTTTTTTTGTTGTTGTTGTTGTTTTGTTTGTTTTTGTGGCAATTCCAGGCTGTTTTCAGGAGTATAACTCTGTAGTAGAGCTTAAAGTCAGGGATGGTGATGCCTTTGAAGTTCTTTTATTGTACAGGGCTGTTTTGGCTATGCTGGGTCTTTTGTTTTTCCATAAAAAATTGATTATTATCCTTTCAAGTTCAGTGATGAATTGTGGTGGGTTTTTAATTTAGATTGCATTGAATCTCTAGATTGCTTTTGGCAAGATTGCCATTTTTACTATATTCATCCTACCTATTCAAGAGCATGGGAGATCTTTCCATATTCTGGTATCTTCTTTAATTTCTTTCTTTAGAGCCAAACATTTTTATTATAGAGGTCTTTCATTTGTTTGGGAAGTGTTGCTCCAAGATACTTTATGTTCTTTCTGGCTATAGTAAAGTGTTATGTTTCTCTGATTTCTTTCTCAATCTCATTGTTGTCTGAGAAAAGTAGGGATACTGATTATTTTGAGTATATCTTGTACCCTGCTAGTTTCCTGAAGGTGTTTATCAGCTATTGGAGTTCATTGGTAGAGTTTATTGGGTTGCTTATTAAGCTATCATATCATCTTCAAATAGTGATAGTTTAACTTCTTCCTTTCCAATATGGATCCCTTTTATCTCCTTTTCTTGTCTTATAGCTTTAGCTAGAACTTCACGTACAATATTGAAGAGACATTGAGAGAGAGGGCAGCCTTTTCTTGTTCGTGATTTTAGAGGAATCACCATAAGCTTCTGTCCTTTCAATCTGATGTTGGCAGTTGGTTTACTCTGGGTTCCTTTGTATTTCAGGCATAAATTTTCAGAATTAAGACTTTGTGTTGAATGATTTCTCCTGCAATGAATACTGAATGAGCATCTTCATCTCTTTTGATTCATTTTGGTTTGAAGTCTAAATTGTTAGATATTAGGATAGCCATGCCTGCTTGCTTCTTGTGTACATTTGATTGGAAGATATTCCCCAACCTTTTACCCTGAAGTAATGTCTATCTTTGAAACTTAGATGTTTTTCTTGTATGCAGCAGAATTCTTTCTTCCGATCCATTCTGTTAGCCTGTGTCTTTTTATAGGTGAGTTAAGACCATTAATATTGGGGGTGAGTAAAGGCCATTGATTATTGATGCTTGTTTGTTTTAGATTTGATGTTGGCAGTGGTATTGTGAATATATTTGACCTCAATTACCCTTGGTTTCTTGTATAGGGAGATTGTCTGTTGCCTACATTTTGTGTGCATAGTTAACTTCTGTGGGTGGGAGTTTTCCTTCCAAATCTTTCTGTAGTGCTGGATTTGTAGGTAAGTATTGGAAAAAAATATGTCTTTGTCATTAAATATCTTGTTTTCTCCATCTATAATGATTGTTTTGCTGGGTATAGTAGCCTGGGCCAACATCTGTGGACTCTTAGTATTTGTAGAACATCTATCCAGGACCTTTTGGCCTTGAGGGATTCCATGGAAATGTCAGTTGTATCAGTTGTAATTTTGATTGTTTTGCTTTTATATGTTACCTGTCCTTTCTCCTTTGTTGCACATAGTATTCTTTTTCTGTGTTTTAGGTGTTTTCCTTATTATATTTCTAGGTTTTTTTTTTTTTTTTTTTTTTTTTTTTTTACTTTTGTCCAGCCTAATTGGTGTTCAGTATACTTCTTGTACTTTCATGTACATGTCATTCTTCAGATTGGGAAAGTTGTCCTCGATGATTTTGTTTAGTATGTTTTTGACACCTTTCAGCTGGTCTTCCTCACCTTCCTCGCTGCCTATGTATTCCTAGGTTTGGCCTTTTCATGGTGTCCCAGATTTCTTGGATGTTTTGTGTTAAGTATTTGTTGGATTTATGATTTTCTTTGGTAGATGAATCTATTTCCTCTAGTTTATCTTCCATGCCTGAGATTCTCTCTTCCATCTCTTTTGTTCTGTTGGTCATGTTGTGTCTGTAGTTCACAATCTTTTGCGCAGTTTTTCCATTTCCAGCATTCCTTCTGTTTTTGTTGTCTTTACTTTCTCTATTACAATCTTTCAGGGTTAAAGGTCCTGGGTGGTTGGAGGAAATCTGGGATGAGCCCACAAACTTTGTACCTCCCAGGTTTCCTCAAGTCCAATGAAGTTATTCCCAAATGTGAAAGCAAAAGGTTTTAATTGGGAAGAACAAAACAGTCTGGGAGTTCACTCTACTGGAAGGCTAAGTTACCTAACAACAAAAGTGAAATGGAGGCTTGATACCCCTAGTCTCAGCTCATAGAGTTTTCAATGTTACAGCATTTCATAGAGTACAAAGTTAGATTGCAAGGGCATCAAGATTGATTAGCACACCTGCAAGGTTTTCTTTTCTTTCTTTCTTTTTTTTTTTTTCCTGTATCTCATGAAAATAACGTGGGGTCTGTACTCTGAAATCAGGAAGTTATCCACTAGAAGAGATTCTTGTTCTTTGTAGTTTTTCCTTATTGCCATTAACCCCAATTTTTAATTTTTCCATCACATCACATAAAGTAAAATATAAATTGTTAAATGTCTCCAAGAACTGTAGTCTTTCCAAGGATGTACAAAAAACTCATTGAAGTTGACTAAAAAGCCCTACACAGGGATCCCTGCTCCCAATACTCTGAAGAGATTCAACCCACAAAGTTTTAGTCAAGAGTCATATCATTGATTCCAGGGAGTTTCACATATCTCATGAAAACCCACAGGAAGGAAAATCTGTCTTCATGTTCCCACTCAGATGTTGGGAGGACCCAACACATGATTCATTTACTACACCATGTACTCCTCCTTCCTGGGGACAGCAGCCTCTCACTGACCATGTGATTCCTGAACTCTCCCAAGCTCTCCATTGAACTTACTGCAGCAATAATCGAAGAACAGCACACACAAAAAAAGTGCCAGATCTCCTTTAGAGAAAAGCCTGAATCTGGCCTAAGAAGGTCCCTGTACCTTTTATTATTGACAGATCATGAGGAGGGTTCTGGTTGGCTAGTGATGACTGAGTAACAAGATCACCTTCTTAAAGATACAGCGCAAAGATTCCTGACCTGGCCTTCCAACCCAGACAAAAACCTTTTCTCGGTCAGCAGAGATACACATTTCTACTGCACTGGCTTTGACTCCAATAGCAAATACTGCTCTCATCCTGTACCCAATCCTTTCTCCTGAAAACAAGGTGGCTCTCTAGCTTTCACAGGCCACTACACAAATACATGATGTGTTTATTCCCTGTCCTAAATACTATTTAGAGATTTTGGCTCAGAAAATGAGATGTTCTGTAGTTTCCCACTGATGTCAGATGAACTGAAACCGCTTATTTCATGGTTGTCACTGGGACTTCAGAAAAGCAGGGAAAAAACAAAAGTAAAGAAAACAGGAAGCAGGTCTCAAACAAGAAAATAAGTCTTTCTGCAATCTCAAGTCTGGATGATGGATCCACTGTTTTAGAAACCTGACAACAGTCCTGTTCAAGAAGAGAACATTGAATAATGCAGCTATTTTCTCACTGTACCCTGAGGAAGCTCTGCTAGGTCACCACAGTGCTTGTAGAAGCAAGCTTCCCAGCCAAATTCTCTCAGAGGATTCAAATTACCCTGAAGACAACAGTTTTTATTATTATTCATTTTTCAAGAATTTCAGGAATAAAACTCCCAATGCATTGGAGCTATCACCAAAGCATCTGACAGGAGAAAGATATATCATGTTCTTTCTGATATTGCTCCTTCCCTTCTCTCATGGATTCTAAATTGTCTGTGACATCTAGATAAAATGTACACCTAGTTACCCTGACCTCAGCAAAATACACAGAACAAACATCTTTTTTGCCATATGCCCTAAAATCTATGGAAGAGTATGGCTCATCATACATGTTGTGTATCTTGGCATGAGACTCAGTACATCTTCTTTTGAGGGATGACCAGAGGTCAGATAATGATGCACAACTTCACATAATTATCTACATCCCATAACATGTATACACATACAAATCATTTTCTCTCATGCTCAATCATATAATAGATAATAATAGACTTGAAAAATTGATAAATATTTATTCCATCAATTCTATTACCATCAATTCTAGTCTTGTACACCACAATTTAGCTTTGACACACTACACTGGAAATTGTAAAGTTAATTCTACTTGGTCTTAATAGTTAAAATGTGGATTCAGATATGTGATTAATGATGAAAAATCAGAGAAGCAGAGCAGCCCACCCCTAGGTCTTACTTCTGCTGAATCCTCAGACCAAAAGGGTGGGAAATTCTGATCCTAGGGTCTTCCATTAGGATACAATAAACTTTTGTCTTCTTCCACTTTATAGTTCTCTCTCCTCCCAGTCATATCTACCTCCCAAGTACAGGAATAAAGGAATGAGCCACCACCTGGCAAAACAAAATACCACAATACCACCATAAAGGAGAAAACCTTTATGGACCCCACAAATTTAATGGCATGTGGATCCTGCTGAGTTTATCGATTTATAGCTTTAAAGCCCATTTCTTTGAAATACTCATGTGTACTGAAGACCAGCTGATACACCCACACCCATAAACCAAACAAATACCGAATTCTTCAAATTTCCATTTGTCATCACCATTGATGTACTAGCTGGCCCCAGAGCCTGTGAGACATGCCAATAAACCCACTTTCTACAGACACAGAGAGATATGTTCTACCAATCCTGTTCAAACGGAGAACATTGAATAATGCAGCTGTTTCCTCATCTTCCTACTGAGGAACCCGTGCTGGTTCAACATAGTACTCATAGATAGAGACGTTCTTACCAGCACCATTGTCTTTGAGTATTCAGCTTACCATGCAGATGACGCTTTTTTTATTATTCTTCATATGTCAAGAATTTGACTCAAATATCAGGAATAAATCTCGAATACAATAGACCTGTAACCCTGGCATCTGTGAGGAGAAAGATATATCATCTTGTTTGTAATATGGCTCCTGCCTTTCTCTCATGGTTATCTGAGAGGCCTGTAACAACCAGGTAAAAAGTCTCCTCAGGTCTCCAGACCTCAGCAAGATGGCACAGAACAAACATCATTTGTATCCTAAAAAATTTCTCTATACCTTTAATATTCTGGGACGCATTCCATCTGTTCAATAAGAGAATCATTTCAGTCTACATTGTGTAATGGTCTGAGCAAGCTCTGACATTTTGTGGAGGACAAAAGAGAGATAGAACCTGTGCACTGCAGGAAGTGGGTTGGATCGTTTATTGGTGACATGTGTAAGTGACACTGAAATTTGTGTCTATGTAGTGTTGGCTTTCGTCTTTGATTCCAGCACTCAGGAAGTAGAGGCAAGTAGATTTCTCTGAGTAGACTCTGGTCTACAGAGTAAGTTCCAGGATAGCAGAGCCACAAAGGGAAACTCTGTTTCAAATATCAAAAGAAATGAATTAATTAATCAAATAATCAAATAATTAATCAATATTAAACAAGTAATGAGAAAAATCTAGTAGAAAGCAACAACAACAATATTAATAATAATAATTATGTAGGAATTGAACAGCTCAGTTTAATGAGCAAGTTCGAGGACAACAGGCACCACACAGGGAAATTTTGTCTCTAAAAAAATAAGTTTCTGTTTGTTCAGATTTCTAAAATTCCTAGGTCTGGAGTAGAAGCCAGGCCCAAAGGAGGTGCAGGGCTTGCTGTGTCTTTAAGAACACTCTAACACTTGAGGAACTGCTCTTGTCACTGAAGCCTTATTAGCCAATCAGGGACATTGAGCCAACCCTCCAGTCTGAGGTTTGGAAGGAGATTTCCTTGAGCCATGCTGCAGGCTTGGTTTTGTATCAGAACAGGAGCCAGAGGATTGATTGCTTCTCTATGAGTGGTGCTGTGGGGAATTGTGAGGGGAGGGAGCTCATGGATGAACAGAGAAGCTGAAGCACGGTAAGTGACAGGATGTGGGAGGGTGGGATGGGGAGTCATGGAATTCTGTTTGGCAGGCCCTCAAGAAGGAGGCTGGACTGGAATGTGCTGCCACATTCAGTGTTCAGTTAGGCCCATTGTGGTCCAGCAGCTTCCCAGACCACTGTGTGGCCTATGAATACTTCTCCATGTGGTCTGCTTCTGAGGAAAGGATTTTGATGCGGTAGAATTGTGAATAAACTTCTGTGTAGTCAGCTCCATTATGGTTTTGGTGCACAGGGATAGCATTTACCAAAGAAGGAGAGGTTCGGTTACTTCAGTGCCTTCCAGAAGTCCTGCTGTTAACATCTAAAGTTTAGGGGTCACATCCATTCAGAGTTATTACTGTTTTGTTTTTTTTCCATCAAAATAAATTTTCTTCTTTTGTGAAAATATAAATAAAAAGACCTTACTTTACATATTGAGCCCAGTTCTCTCTCCCTGCCATCCTCCTATTTCCCCCAGTGACCTCCCTATACCACCACCCATAAATTGCTCTGGGAGGCTGAGGTCTTCCAAAAGGGATCATCAAAATCTGTCAAGTCATTTGAGTTTTGGCCCAGGCACTCCTCCTTGTCTCTAGGCTAAGGGAGTATCCAAATTGGGAGTTAATTTTGTGCATGCTCTAAATGATATTATTTAATTATTTTTCATATATATTTGCATGCACATATAGGTTATATATATGTGTGTGTATATGTATATGTTTATATGTATGTGTATATGTATATAATATTAAAATAGAATTTCTCCTTGTAGCTTTGCAGCCTGACTTAGAATTTTCTGTGTGGTGCAGGCTATCCCCAATCTCATAGAGGTCTACCTGCCTCTGCATCCCCATTGCTAGGTTATAGTCAAATGCATGTATAAATGGCATTCTTATTTTGGACCACACTCCACCATTCAGCTGTGTTGTCGAAGAGTGGAGTTGTTGAAATATAGATTTATCAATTCTTGGTAGATAGTTAGTCTCTCAAAATAGAATTTAGCTGAGCGAGTGCTGCACCTAAAATTAAATAAAAAAAAATAAATAAATAAAATGAGTTTCATGCTAACCACTCATGTTAGAGATTAGGATTCTAAAATATATATTTGCTCCCCAGGATAGTCCAGACATATGTTTCCAAACGATGTCAATAGACTAACCACCGATTTCAATGGAGCAGGGATTTTACAAGCTGTTCAAGGGTTCCTTACTGGGCCACAATGAACATTAAGTCATGGTGTGCCATAAACATCCATTTTCTTCTGGAGAAAAATCATGGCTCTGTCATATAGGCAAGATGAGCCCAGGTGACAACAGTTTGAAAAGGAAAACAATGAGGTGTTGAGGGCTGGACTGAGCAAGCAAGAATTTTTGTGTAGATCCCCACTCATGGAGTATTGCGGTAAATAAGGATCAGGATAAACAAATAGGCCGAATAGATGTTTATTCAGGGAGAAATAACTTACAACCTAGACAGATGAACACCAGGAAATTCAACCCGATCCTCTCCTGTCAGAGTCACGCCAGAAAGAAAGCACCTTCCTGGCCCCCTCCGACCTCCTTCCTCAGGTCACCTCCGCCCATAGCTCCACCCCCCAATGGGCGTGGTCAGTGCTACAGAAGGACTACCTCACTACAATTCCCCTTTTAGTCTAAAGAAAAGAGTTAGGCTTAATACAAAACTATATACAAAACAGTGAATAACAAGTGTGCTCTAAGAAAAGGATAATCGAGAACAAAATGACCTACATATCTAGTCCTAGGGTGAGGGCATAATGGAGTTTACAATAGAGTTGTCCTAAGCTGGAAAACGTAAGTCTAGTACCTAATATATCTAACTAGGAAGAGAGAATAATAGTTGTGATAGTTTAATCTTCAACCTCATCAAGACCTGAGAAGGAAAATAACAATACTAGAGTAGACAGGAAATGCGGATGGACAACTTCCAAAACGGTGCAGCAAGGACAGAAACAGCAAGCCACCTGAACAGTCACCCTAGGTCTCACAGCGACGTTGGTACACCCAGATTTGGCTAAGGCCAAGAGAACTTGACAGACCACAACAACAATGGAGAAGTAACATTGTTCCTTCTGAAACACAGGAAAGTTCTTGGCAGAACAAATAACAGCTTCAGGGTTGTAGCCTTAGGTGATTTCCATCAGGTTTTGAGCTATTGAGAATAAAATAGAGCTCATCCCTTGAAACAAGGAAGATGCTTGGGAAAGAATGCAATTGTCTATGGCCAGGGCCTTTGTGGAGTGGCTAATTCAGATCCCAATTACACAACTCTTCACACTACAGGGAACTGTGGTTATTGGGCCTCTGACCACTGAGGGATTAGTCGGTAATGTTATTGGGATTCCCTGTTTTCCCCCTGCACTATTTGGGTAGCATTTTCCTGAGTTTGCCCCATTAAATGTTAACCCTGTTGATTCCTAGATGTCCCTACTTCCATTCCCCCATGAAAGTAGTATACAAGACACTATTCCTCATAAGAAGCTTACTTACAGTAATACATAGCTTCAGCAAAACACCCTTGACCAAGCTTTCATCTTTTCTTTGTTCTGCCTCCCCTACTTTTCTCATCTTCTGGCATTTCTTCCTCATGACCTGGCAGTAAATTGACCTATTGTTTCATATTACTCATGTACTCCTGGGATGGGTCCTTGTTTCACTGCCGGGGCCGCCAAACAGAACAAGTCACCTAAGAGTCAGCCACATTCAGATGGTCTAGTTTGGTGCCATGAAGGTCCCCCAACTGTCAGTCCATACTCTGTGAGTTCCCAATAGTGATAGCAGATGTGGTGTGGCTTTGTTGGAGTGGACTTTACCCTGTTAGAGGAATCACATCACTGTAGGATGAGACATGAGGTTTCTTATTCTCAGAATGATGCCCAGTGTATCAGAAACTTCCTGTTGCCTCTGAGTCATGCTACAAGGACTGTAACCTCAAGGACTGCAGCAGTCTGCATGCTGATATGGCCCCTGCCATAATGTTGATTAACTGAACCTCTGAAATTTTCAGTGTGACACCTCAATTAAATGTTTCCTTTGAAAGTTTTGCCCTGGTCCATGGTGTCTCTTAACAGCAATGAAAACCTAACAAAGGCGGATGTCGTTCCCAGAGCCTGGGGTATTTCAGTGACAGGCTGTCCCTATTGTACAATTTATTTCTGATGTGTTCTCAATAGATTGTTCTGGTAGCTTGCCTCTCCCTTTATGCCTTTGTGCCCTTTATTGGGATCTTTTTTTTTTTCTCATGGCTACATGCTACTTAAAGGGCCAAGAAATGGTACATGTTAACCTCCTATTCACTTTTCTTCTAAATGGATTAGGTGAATGCATTATAATGACCATGTCATGAAATAAGTGTGCGAGGCTCCAGATTTATATAAGTATATTGTCAAAGATGTTTGTATTTACAGTGAGTTTATTAGACTTTGTCTCACATGTATGGTTTATTGTAGGATGCAGTGACCTATGATGATGTGTATATCCACTTCACTCAGGAAGAATGGGCTTTGCTAAATCCTTCTCAGAAATGTCTCTACACAGATGTGATGCTGGACACCTACAGGAACCTCACTACTACAGGTGAGACTGTATTTTCCTTCATATTTTAAAATAAGAGACCCAATGTTTCTTGGTTACGGATACTATTCTGTAATTTTAATTGAGAAAAGGGAAACTTTGGTGAATGAGGCATGGTTCAAAGTGTCAATGAAGTTATTAACAGAAATTTTGTACAATTTACAATAATACATAATATATATTCTGTTATTTCAGGCTACATTTGGAATGACCATAATATGGAAGATCATTGGCAAAATTCTAGAAGACATAGAAGGTAAATTTTCACATGTAAATTTATGAAAATTTTGCTCTAAAGATATTTTAATGTATTCTGGAAATTTTAGTGAAGAGACACACATAAAAAATTTAAACAGGGAAAATATGTGCAGCTTAAAGTATAGATATGGTTCTTATTTTTTGCCCAAATCATGTGCATCAGTGAAAGGTAACTCTTCTGTTTTTACAAGGCATTCATGTAAAAAGAGAAGGAAACAATTCCTTAACAGATATCACCCTAGAATTGTAGTGCCTGGAGATCTATGCTGTAGATATGCCCGTCTGTTGAGTTTCATACTATTCAGATATTTGAAACAGTATACATGTTTCATAGGTCATAAGTATATGTCCAAGACATACTAAGAAAATAGTCTGTAGTAAAGCAGGCATTACTTACATATTTGTGACTTTTCTATGTATATCGAAAGGGTCATTTTATGAGTGTCAAGAAGTTTGTTGTGGAGAAACCTTAATCTCTATAACACATGTCTGTGAGGAAAAGAAAGTCAAAGTGTGTGAATGCAATGTGGAAACCTTTTTATTGATATTGTTACTTTAATAAGTATGTCATATGTTGAGTCAGGTAGTTGTGGCCCATGGCTTTAATTTCAGTATTCATGATGAAGAGGAAGATGGAACACAAAATTTTGTGATCAGCCTGGTCTACAAAGTGAGTTCCAGGCTATCCAGGTCTACACAGAGACATTATGTATCAGAAAACCTAGGGGAAAAAAAAGAATATATGTTACGAGCCATGTGAATTTAGAATATGGAAAGATGAAACATACCTCTCTCTCTTAGGACATTGAGAAGAAATAAAAGATATTCAGTAGTCATCACTTTGAGAATAATTGTTCAGTGTGAAACCAGTTTGAAATTTATCAGTATTCCATCATCATCTGAAAAATATCAACAAATACAATGCAGTAAATCCATATGAATGTGTGAATGTTTCCATTTGTACTGGTATATTTGGCCAGTGTATTATGATTTATACAATGGAAAAATTGATAAAAGCAATAAATATGGCAAAGGTCTGCAATGGTCCAATTATTTTCAATTATGTGAGAAATCTCATGTGAACATATGCAGTAAATGTGGGCCATGAAATAAAGGCTCATACTCTGAATCACAGGTATCTTCTTTGAAAGCAAGACAATACCTCATGAGGCAAGCATTACGAAAGTAAATTTCAATATCTTAATCTTGTCTACACGTAGGCCGAATTATAAATTTATTTTATGCATGTACTAAGTTTCTTTAGTATCATGCATGTGGTAAAGTTTTACATATGCTAATTATCTTTGCAGTAATAAAAGAAGCCATACGGGAGTGAATCCTTTGAATATACACAATGAATGTATGAATAACTTTGTATTTTACAGGCATCTTCAAAGGCTTGAAAAAATTCACACTGGAGAGAAACCATATAGAAATCTTCAGTATGGTGAAGTCTTTTCATGCCAATGTTTCCTCCAACTTCGTGAAAGAAAACACTTGGTAGAGAAAACCTATGAATGTAGTCAATGTGGTAAAGTGTTTGGAAGACATATTATGCTTAAAAGACATTTTAGAACATATAGTGGAGAGAAATCACAAGATTGTAATCAATGTGGTAAAGTCTTTTCACTATGTAATCATCTCAAAAAAACATAAAAGAACACATACTGGTGAGAAACGCTATGAATGTAGTGAATGTGATAAAGCTTTTTCACAACACTGGTGTATAGTGAGATGGTCCTTCTGTGGCACTGACCAAGCCCATTGGGGGGTGGAGCCATGGGCAGAAGTGACCTGTGGAAGGAGTTCGGAGAGAGAGCCTGGAAAATCTCTCTTGCTGGCGTGACTCGGACAGGAGAGAATAGGGTTGAATTTCCTGGTGTTCATCTGTCTAGGTTATAAGTTATTTCTCCCTGAATAAATATCTATTCGGACTATTTGTTTATCCTGATCCTTATTTAACCACGATATCTGGTGTCAGAAGCGGGATTAGGATTTTCACGGGACCTGAGTGAAACCCAGGCGGCAGACGCCGCTCCCCTCCACCACATACCCCAACGGGCAGGGTTTAACCAGGTGTACTCACCACAGCTTTGGGACATTTGCCTCTTCCTTACGGCAAAGGAGATCTTTGCCGCGAAAGTGGACCTGATAAGGCACTCACCACTTCTCATTTTTTGCCCATTTCTGCACAGCACTTTGCATTTGTGCACAGCCTCTGGGCACCTGCCCTGCTTGCGCGTTTTCATGCCCTTAGTCTTGTGTTCCAGCAATTCTAGAAGTCTCCTTTTAACAAAATTTCACTTGCCATAGTTTGTTAATAGCTATTCTATAGGACCGGAATCAGAAGGATCGTCTGCTGCTGGACAAAGTTTGGCGGTATACTTCTAGGCAGAACTGGGATCAGACGGGCCTCGGAGGCTAGGCACTATTTGCTGACACACCTCCAGGCATAACTACCACAAGCTGAGATCTACAACTAAAAGCATCAAAGTTCCAGGACAGCAGAATTACACCTAAAGTAATTGTAACATCCTTTGCAATTTAAGCTGATGTAAAATCTGAGATAAATTGTTCCATAACTATGGCAGATAATTTTACAATGCAGAACTTTAGGAATTATGTTACTTCATATGTAGAAGGGATTTTAGAAGAAGAAACTTATCACTGGACCAATATGTACTTTTATTTTGTAATAGCAATGGGTTTCATCATTAACATCATATTCTTAAAGAACTGGTTTGAGATTACAGCAAATAATAAGGAAATTGTACAAACCATAGGAGACTTAGGAACAAGGATTCGAAACATTGAAAATGATAGAATTCAAAGCATAGAAAGTATAGAAAGAAAGGTTCAGAATATTGAAGATGGCATTGGCGAGCTGATAGGTAGAATTTGTTTCATGTCAGATACTTCAATAACCAGAACAGAAACAATGCAATGCATTAACACACTAGCAGAAACAGCTCATTCCTGGTCTGAGGAAGCTATTAAAAGTTTAAAAAACTGGAACATCAGGTAGAAAGACTAGATGATAGAATCTCTTCCATGCCAGAGGATAATGGCAAGCTAGCAGATAGAACATTGTTTCTGGAAGGCAGTTCACATGCCATTCAGATAATATGTAAGGATGAGAAGATTAAAAACATGGAATCATTTGTAGTTTGAGAAAGTAAGAAACTGACTGATGCAATGAAGTCTCTAGAAAGTAATTTTATTCAAGAAGTACAGACACTCAAAGAAACAATGGTGAATAGATTTCAGGCTTTAGAAGACCTTCATTCTGATACATCAGAAGAAGAACTACAGGTAACAGGGCATGAAAAAGACTTAATAATTTCCACACCATTTAGGGTCAGGGGATCTTTCCCTGTATCTGTTAATGAAAAACCAGCAATGAAAAAAAACCCAAAAGGTGTCGTTGCATATCAGTGGGGACCAATACTATGAAAGATTTAAAAGTTATAAAGGAAGCAGTAGTCTCTTATGGCATGCACTCACCTTATGTGAAGCAATTAGTAGAATCTTGGGCAAGGACTAACAAGGTAACTCCTAAGGATTGGGATCAATTAATATCAGCTGTCCTTGAAAACCCTCTCAATTAGAATGGAGGGCTTTATCGAGAGAGGAAGCAAAAGCTCTTGAACTTCAGGGCTTAAAGAAAGGTTATAAAGCTCCCCAAGATAAAATTCTTGATGAGGGTCTCTATGCTGACCCAGAAACCCAAGCTGCCTATGATGAACACATCTTGTCTCTATGCAGTACAGCAGCTTTGAATGCCTGGGATAAGGTTCATGAATTAGGAAAGAGGATAGAACCCTATACCAAGATAAAGCAAGGACCTAGAGAATGTTTTAGTATCTTTCTAGAAAGATTATCTAGGGCAGTACAATTAGAGATAGCAGACATAGATGCTAGGCGAATACACATAGAATCTTTAGCTTATACGAATGCGAATCCTCAATGCAAACAGGTGCTTTGGCCTTTAAAAATGCGATCAGCACCCTTGGATGAATGGGTCCTATATACAGACAACATTGAGTATAATGACAATAAGACTGAAGCATGGATAGGAGAAGCCATATCTAAAGGTCAGAGAAGATATCAAGATAACAGAGTTTTTTACTATGGTGACTTAGAAGCTTGGGTAGGAGAAGCCATCCCCAAAGGTTTGAAGAGATATCAACATGTCAGATGTTATAACTGTAGTAAGATAGGACATCTAAAAAGAAATTGTAGGCAAAGCTTCCCTAGAAATAACACCCCCAGGAATGAATCAAACAGAAGGCCTCAGCCTCTTGGGTTATGTAGAAGGTGTGGCAAAGGCAGACACTGGACAAATGAGTGTAGATCGACCAGAGACAAGCAAGGAAACCCTTTACCATCGGGAAACTCCTTGGGGGGGCCTCTCGAAGGCCCCCACGTCAGAGGTGGTTCGAACATTCCCAGTCACAGTGGAAGACAATCTCCCACAGGACAATTAGAAAATTCTGTGCCTATTATAAAAACTCATACTGCTCTGGATGACGAACTAGTGACGGAAGTTGAATCAAACATGACAGAAGGAAATGAAAAACGTATATTTTGGCAAACTGCTATAAATAGTCATAGGCCTAGATTGATAGTTAAGATGAATAATAGACTGTTTGAGGGTCTCCTGGACACAGGAGCTGATGTAACTATCATATCTAATAAATCTTGGCCTCAAAGATGGCCCCTGCATGAGGTAAATGTTCAATTCTTAGGGTTTGGAACCCTGTCTCAGGTAAAGCAAAGCACGAGATGGTTTGACTGTATAGGACCAGAAGGACAGAGAGGGAGGTTGAGACCATATGTGGCTGATGTAGTGATAAATTTATGGGGTCGTGATCTATTACAGCAATACAGCAATACACAGATTAACATTCCTCCTGAATTAGATAGGAACCATAGACGACCTCATGATTGTGGAAAGAATACTGTTAAGTACTATACAAGACAGAGACCAAATATCCAGGCAGTATAAAAACAAAATACAAATGCTGAACAAACAGAGGAACCAAAAGCCCTACCTTTAAAATGGCTAACAGAGGAACCTGTCTGGGTAGGACAATGGCCTATGGCCTCTAAGCAGTTAGAAGCTTTAGAAAGCCTGGTTCAGGAACAGCTAAATGCTGAACATATTGAGGAATCAACCAGCCCTTGGAATTCTCCTGTATTTGTGATAAAAAAGAAATCTGGTAAATGGAGAATGCTTAAAGACCTGAGAGCCATCAATAAAGTTATCCAGCCAATGGGCTCTCTACAGCCTGGAATGCCCTTGCCTTCTTTGATACCCAAAGAATGGCCTATTATAGTTATTGATTTAAAGGATTGCTTCTTCACTATACCTTTACAAGAACAAGACAAAGAGAAATTTGCCTTCACGGTACCTAATTATAATAATTCTCAACCGGTGAAGAGATATCAATGGAAGGTTTTGCCACAGGGAATGCTAAATAGCCCCACCCTGTGCCAATATTTCGTACAAAAACCGTTAGAAATAATTCGTAAACAGTTTCCACAATCCATAATCTATCATTACATGGATGATATATTGTTAGCTGACTCTAAAGGAGAAATATTAGAAAAAAATGTTTGAGAAAGTAAAGGAAGTTTTACCTCGCTGGGGATTACAAATTGCACCTGAAAAAATACAAAAAGGAGAGTCTATCAACTACTTAGGATATAAAATAGGTCTACAGAAAATTAGACCACAAAAACTACAGATCAGAAGAGATCGCTACCAGACTCTTAATGATCTTCAAAAATTACTAGGCGAGATTTCTCAACTGCAATCCATAATTGGAGTAGAAGGGCATGATTTGAAAAACTTGAAAATGGCCCTAAAAGGAGATAAGGACTTGAATAGTCCACGAATACTATCAGCTGAAGCTGAGAAGGAATTAGAATGGGTAGAAAAGAGGATACCAGAAGCACATGTGGACCGTGTGGATCCAAACCTAGACTGTATTCTGGTTATATTACCATCTAGAGAATATCCTTCAGGGATTTCGATGCAGAGAGAAGATATCATATTAGAATGGATATTCCTACCACATAAACAGAATAAAAAACTAAAAACATATATAGAAAAGATCTCTGACATGATTATAAAAGGTAAATTAAGACTTCGTCAGCTAATAGAAATGGACCCAGCAGAAATTATAGTACCTTTAACTAATGAGAAAATTTCTTCCTTATGGAAACATAACGAATATTGGCAGAGAGCTTGCAGTAACTTTTTGGGAACAATTAGCAACAACTATCCCAAAACTGAGAGAATCAAATTCATAAAGAAAACAATTTGGATTCTTCCATGCATTGTAAGAAAAACACCTATTTCTGGAGTTCATACATTCTACACTGATGCAAATAAATCAGGTAAGGCAGGATATAAATCAGGAAAAATTAGCAAAGTGGTTCAAAGCCCTTACAATTCGGTATAAAAGGCAGAATTGTATACCATTCTCATGGTAGTTATGGATTTTAAAGAACCCCTCAATATAGTTACTGACTCTCAATACGCAGAGAGGGTCGTTTTACACATTGAGACTGCAGAATTTGTTCCTGACAATACAGAATTAACTTCATTGTTTATACAGTTACAAGATACTATCAGAAAGAGGACTCATCCTTTATATATATATAACACACATCAGATCCCATACGGATCTGCCAGGTCCTCTAGCACAAGGCAATGATGAAATTGATCGTTTATTGATAGGGAGTGTGCTAGAAGCCTCAGAGTTTCATAAGAAACACCACGTGAACAGCAAAGGTTTAAAAAAGGATTTTTCTATCACTTGGGAACAAGCCAAGAAATAGTAAGGAAATGTCCTACTTGCACATTCTATAACCAAACTCCTTTACCACCAGGCAGTAACCCTAAATGTATAAATAGGAATGAAATGTGGCAAATGGATGTGTTTCATTATTCAGAATTTGGAAAATTAAAATATGTACATCACACTATAGATACATTTTCAGGGTTTCAATGGGCTACTGCTCTGAGCTCTGAAAAGACTGATTCTGTTATAGTGCACCTTTTAGAGATAATGGCCATTATGGGCATACCTGCACAAATAAAAACTGACAATGCTCCAGCATATGTCTCTAGCAAATTGAAAGAGTTTTTTTGAGTATTACAAGATAAAGCACATAACTGGTATACCACAAATCCTACAGGACAAGCAGTGGTTGAGAGATCCAATCGTACTTTAAAAGAAATGCTCCATAAACAGGCAGGAGGAACCAAAACACCCAAACACAGATTACATAATGCTTTATTAACATTAAACTTTCTTAATGCTGATGAAAAAGGAAAAACAGCTGCAGAAAGACACTGGACAATAGAAAAAACTTCTGAACTAAATCAGCCACTGTATTTCAAGGATGTACTGACCTCATAATGGAAAGCAGGATATGTGTTACGTTGGGGTAGGGGTTTTGCATTTGTATCTACAGAAGAAAAACTATGGATACCATCTAAGTTAATCAAGATCCGAGTTGAACAAGAGAAACATCTTAATGAAGAGAAATGACAAGTCATCCAACAAACTAGGTCCTATGAGGTGTGCTGAGGCCTCTCAAAGGTAGGGGAAGTGTTATGTTCTTGTTTTTACAGGAAAACAGAGAAAACCTATCATCAAACAGTCAAAAAACACTGAACATGTAGGTGCCTACAGAAGAGAAGACAGCTCTTCAGAAACAATCACTTAAGGAAGCAGAATCTGATAAATGGTAAAAAAAAAAAAAATATTTAATTATAGTAAACTATTTCTATATAGAAATCTATTTCTCTCTACTATCTAGTATTCCTGAAGCCCCAAATTTTGTAAACCAATGCTGGCTTTGGAGTTGGAATTGGCTTTCCTTCTCTAAATTCAAGCATGTTGTTAAGATTAAATTCATGGTTTCTGCCTTAAATCAAGAAGCCAATTGGTGTAAGGCAGAAGAAAACAAAATCTGGGGACTAATATCTTATATGCAATTTTCTCTCTTAAATCCTAATTTTCTCACATACTTTTAATGCTTATTGTTGTCTTTCCCTAATGCATACCTTAAAACTTGAAAATTTTACTTTAATATTGATGTGTAACTTTTCTACAAGGAATAATAACGATTCCTAACAGCAGTCTTTGAACTCTCCGGAAAGAAGATGGGGCCCCACATCATCGTTTCCACTTGACTCAACCTGATGCATCGGAACTACAAACATCACCCTAAAACTGGTTTGAGACTGTTTTGCTCGAGACAACTCATGACTAGCTATCTGTAATGGTGCACCTTTTTATTACACCCTGGCCAGAGTTTCAAATAGAACTACAGTCAAGAATTTTCTGCCACACAGTGACTAACTACATATGTCACAGCCAGTTCTGTTGAGAAATTTGGTTGCTAAAAATTTTCTTCCTACAGGATCCATTGGAGCAATCATCGTCCCATTTCAGCAGGAAGTAATCTTAATATGACTACGCCCCCTTTCCCTACCCTTGGAATTTTGAGATAATAGTCATCGTCTTTGGGTTGGTTTTAGTTATTTGGGATTGGGTGATGCTTACACTCGGGTTTATCTTTTAGACAGGAATAGGGAATGGTTGGTAAAGGTATGGTTTAGATGGGATATAGGTAGATTAGCCTTTTTTCTTGAGAATTTGAGTAAGAATGAGATAGTATTTTACAGCTTACATTGTTGTGTATTCTTATGTGGTAAGCTATGTAAAATTAAGTTCATATTTTGTTATATTGTGTTAAATATTTCCACTTACAATGTTTTATGCACATATCCTATGTATGTATACTTTTCTTGTGTTCAAGACATTTTGTATATTGATACAATTTGGGATATTTATCTTGCTGCCCTTTATAGTTCTACCTCTTGTCTTGACACTTATACTCTACCTCTATTTTAGGGATTTACATGTAGGTATATGTAAATAGTTATATTGTTTAAGTATTTGTTCCTGCTTTACTCAGGAAAGTTTTAATCAGTCTTTTTATCTAGTTCCCGAGTATTACAGATTATCTTCACTTACATTTCCTGTACCTATGAAATTAGTCAGATATAGATGCTTAATCTTCAATCACTTCATAGACATGCAGAACATGGCATTTAAATGTTTTAATATTAGTACTCCTTTGACATGAGACACTGTTGCTCCTGACAGCACCATGCAATTTCCCGAAAATATGTTGGACACTGTTGTTGCTCCTGCTGGAGTTCAATCTCGCCTCAGCTAATGGCCTGTTGGGTATAGAATTGCCCCCACCTTGACCACTGATTTGGACATACAGTCCTATGTGCTTGCAGGAGAAAAATATAGAAGATTGCTTGACCTTGCCAAGTCAGGGTAAGACAGCCATTCTATTTCCCTGCTGTTGTTGTGGTCTGTCAAGTTCTCTTGGCCTTAGCCAAATCTGGGTGTACCAATGTCGCTGTGAGACCTAGGGTGACTTTTCAGGTGGCTTGCTGTTTCTGTCCTTGCTGCACCTTTTGGAAGTTGTCCATCCGCATTTCCTGTCTATTCTAGTATTGTTAATTTCCTTCTCAGGTCTTGATGAGGTTGAAGATTAAACTATCACAACTATTATTCTCTCTTCCTAGTTAGATATATTAGATACTAGACTTATGTTTTCCAGCTTAGGACAACTCTATTGTAAACTCCATTATGCCCTCACCCTAGGACTAGATATGTAGGTCATTTTGTTCTCGATTTTCCTTTTCTTAGAGCACACTTGTTATTCACTGTTTTGTATATAGTTTTGTATTAAGCCTAAATCTTTTCTTTAGACTAAAAGGGGAATTGTAGTGAGATAGTCCTTCTGTGGCACTGACCACACCCATTAGGGGGTGGAGCCATTGGCGGAAGTGACCTGTGGAAGGAGGTCGGAGGGGGCCAGGAAAGGCTCTCTCTTTCTGACTTGACTCGGACAGGAGAGGATCGGGTTGAATTTCCTGGTGTTCATCTGTCTAGGTTGTAAGTTATTTCTCCCTGAATAAACATCTATTCGGCCTATTTGTTTATCCTGATCCTTATTTACTGCAATATGGAGTAGTCAGACTTATCTCTTCCTGAAATAATAATTTATTTAAAAAATTAAATTGATAATTAATGAGTTGGTGTTTTATATGAACACTGACGAGATGGCACCAAAGTCATAAACGTATCGCTGATGTAATGATCTAGTTACATAGCTAAATGATGAAGTAATGAGATGATGTTACATCATCAACTCGCAAAATCTGCTCCAAAAGGGACTTATGGTCCATAACATTACCTGTACTTTAAATATGTTAATTAAATGAAGAATTATTATTTAACCTCCTAGTTTAACAGTTAAATAAGCAAGTGTAGTATTAGATGATATGATGGTCTGGCACGATGGACTCCCATAAGGAGGCTCAAAACTCCAGTTATCACTAAATACATAATGACAGATTTTAATAATTAAATGAATAAACATTAAACAAGTGGATGATGTTTTATACATGAAGCCTAAAAGATTGCTCAATACTGAAGAGTCTTTCAGTTCTTAATTATAGATTTGAACAAAAAAAATGAAAGAATAAAGAAATAATTTCTCATAATACACCCATATTGAGATAAAAAAAATATCAACATTGATTTAAATAAATAAATAATTAAATCACACGAGACAAGTAACACCAACAAGTTGGATCGAGACTCCACTATTCCTTGAGTAGAAAATACAGATTTGAATACTGAAATAATCAGAGAGATTGTCTGTCACACTTGAGGCTCACAAAACGGCATCAAACTTCAGGGTTCACAGATTATATAATGATGCAATTTATTAATTACAGCTTTAATATGTAAGTCATTGACCTTTTTTTTGTATCATCAATTCCTGGGCAGACTTGCCAGATCTGAAAAAGTTTGCTGTCATCACGGATTTTTAACATTCCGTAAGTTAATCGTCAGGTAACCGTACTGTCTTTCCTGATGAATACTTTTGGCCTGACAACATCTGAAGATATCATTGAGTTTTTAATTATAGAATTGAACAAAAAAATGAATGAATCATGAGATAATTTCTCATAATTCACTCATAGAGATATAACAAAATGATATCACAATTAATTTAAATAATTAATTAATCATTTATATCACAGTACACATTTAACACCAACAAAGTGGATCCAGACTCCACTCTTCCTGGAGTACAAAAAGACAGATTGGAGAAATGAAATAATCAGATATTTAGATTGTCTGTCACACTTGAATGACACAAGGTGGCACCAAACATTAGGGTTCACAGTTTATATAATGAAACAATTTAAGAATTACATCTTTCCTTATGTAAGTGGTTGAAATTTTTTGTATCATCAATACCTGGGCAGATATGCCAGACATGATAATGTACGCTGTCATCACAGATTTTTAAAATTCCATGAGCCAGTAATCAGATAATCATACTATCTTGCTGGAAGAACTCTGTTGCCCTGACATCATCACCAGTGCCTGATTCTCTGTTGTGGTGCGGAAGGACATAAGATGATGGGCCCATACCTGGCGTAGCAGTACTAGCTATAAATGTTAATATCAGCTGAATAGATGGCTGCAACAGGGGCCTCACCAGCAGAGCTGAGAGAGAGATGTTCTTCCGTGTTCTGGGTCGTCATCCTTTTTCGAGGTCTTGGTGATGGTGCTGACCTTTTGTGCCACTACTTCTTCTAATGGTAGGCCACAACCAATGTGAAGATGTGGAGGAAGAGCAGGGAGTTAAACACCCAGACCACGATGCCTGCCTTGGTGAAGTCCTTGTACTACTCTGAGGTCACCCTGCAATCTTCTGGCCTCAATCCCCCAGAATCCCTAGTACTCTGGGTGATGCATAGATCATTCACAAACTGCTGTGTCCATGTCTTCAGCCTTCCTAAACTTATCCTTGACAGATTTTTGCACCCTAACCGTAATTGGTGATAGCACTGTCTGTCGTTTAAATAATTTAAATAATTATATAAGTCAGTAATAGCTAACTGTCACAATAAATAGGTGATGTAGCATTTAACTGGCAGGGAACTTGGCCAGACTCCAGTAGTGAAGGATGTCATCATCGTCAAAAAAAACAAAACAAAACAAAACAAAACACAACAAAACAAAACAAAAAAAAACCCAATTAATCATAAAATGTGATGATATTGCACATTAATTCCACAAGAGGGAGCTTTACAGGACTCTTCATGGAATAGAGGATTATTGGTTTACATAATTATACAAATATTTACATTGCCTGGGTGTTAACAGGAATTGTCAATTTAAATACTGTAATTATATAATTAGATGATCTGTCTCACTTGACCCCACAAGGTGGCACCACATTCCAGGTGTCAAGGATGATATAATCATTTTTTATATAATTAAATAATCAAATAATGAGTTGATGTATCATCACCCCTTCCCTAATGTGGCTCCAAACCAGACTCGTGAACAATGCTGTCACGATTAATGTAAATAATTTAATTGCATAATTTATATTTAGATGTTCTAAAACACTTGACTCAAACATCATGGAACAATAATCCACCGATCTTGGATTATCTAACGTCCTCTTTTAATAATTAAATAATAACATAATCAGAGGATGAAATGGTCTATCATACTCAACACACGTTGTCTCTCACTTGACTCCCACAAGATTAATGTGAAACTCCCCAGTTCATCCCTTATTTCATCGCAGAGTTGAGTAGTAAAATGTATAAAAGCTGAAGTGTCATTGTGTATGCAGAGTTTTAGAAGATATCACACATTTAATGTTGGACAGCTGCCTCAAAGGAGATGAACTGCAATCCAATAATCCCTAAGTCTACTATATCGAATGGATTATCAACCTCCTGAAGGAAGTTAACAATGGAAAAATCACCTTTTGATTAATAAGTATGAGTCTTATTATCTTTTAATCCATAGTTTTACTTCTTAGGAGAGAGAGCATTCTTAAACCAAAGTCTTTGATCTGTTTCTACATGGACTATGTTCTCTGATAATAGGTAACCTGGAAGTGGGTAACCAGTAATAGCTGTAGGCAAACTTCCAGTGATTTGGCAATGACTTGGTTAGGAATATCAAATATTCTCATTAAAATTTTAGGAGATAGTTATCTTGGGAAATTGTATTGTTCCATGGTAACACTTTATCAGAGCTGCTCTCTGGTTCTCAGCCCATGGTACCAGGATACATAATGCAAGCAGGGTTGCCAGGCAACATTTATGATCCAACATTCAGTCACATTCTAGTGTACCTCCCACATGCTAAAATTAGCATGCACAACTTACAGCCCAACTGGTTTTCTCACGAAAACAAAGCAGGGCTCTTTCTTTTGAATTATACATATTCACCTGTCTATCAAGCTACAAAGTGCCTAGAGTTATTTAAGCATGAAAAGTGCGGCAAGCCATAGCCCCTAGGTGGTGCCTGTCTGGATGCCAGGTATTCAGAGTTCAGCTGTTAACAAGCCAGCCCTAAGGTGGTGACAGGCTGGATGCCAGGTAAATCGGAGCTTAGCTGTAAACAAGCCTTATTTGGAAGTGCATGATGGATCTGGTCTGCTTCCTCCTTCTTTGGACAACCCAGGATCACCTGGAGGCATGAGCTGATTGGGCAATGAGCGCATATTTAAGGACTTGCTGGAGTTGGAAGGAGCAGATTCTGATGTATAAAGTACCTGAAGAAACTGCTTGAAGAAGAGTCATGGTCCTGTTCCCTTGCTGGCAGAGGTAGATGCCACAGAAAAACGAAAGCTTCATTATGCCACTCAAGTACATTGATGAGTATGTAAACCTATTTTCTATGCTTCTATTTTCTCATTTCCAGGATGGAAACAATACCATTAACTGCCTCTACCATAATCCTTTTCTCTTTTCTTCATTTTCTTACCTTTAGAACAGCTTGATCACACGGTTTCTTGGAGTAGTTTTGATTTGCATTTGGCTGATGACTAAGGATTTTGAGCACTGTATTATGTTTCTTTCTGTCATTTGTGATACCTCAATTGATAATTCCCTATTAAGTCCTGCAACCCAATTTCTAATATGGTTGTTTTGGGTTATTTTGAGTTGGTGGTGGCTCATGTTATCAGCCTGACAGAGTTCATTCGCTAAGAATCTCATCATGAGATTATTAAATTATTCAATTTTGAAAGCCGGTGTTGACTGTGTCCTTCATGGGTCAGTTCTTTTGCAAATTCTCAGGAAATGATGATGCAAAACAATAGATTTGTTTAAAGCGTTTAATAATTTGATCAATAAAAATCTATTATTACGTAATAAGTACAACACTCACTGGCTATCCCAGTGTCCCTTATCCTCTGGGCACTGGTTCTTGTACAAATCTCCTGCTGTGTCAATCGCACAGCAGCCAAACCCATAACAGATGACACCATCATTCTTTACCAAATCCAATAAGTCAATAATTGGATAGTCCTGCATACTTAACTTTCATAAGATGGAACCAAACTCCAGTGATTGTCAAGGAAGTAATACTTAGAAAATTAAATAATGTCACACGATTATCACCCAGGGAGGAATGGCCAGAATCCAGTCATGAAGGACAACATGTTCATCGATTTCAATAATTAATATATAATGAGAAATAAGTGAATAATGACATGATGGTGCATACTTAAATCCCACATGGAGAAGTTGAACTGAACTCTTTGTGGAATAATAATTTATTTAAAAAATTAAACTGATAATTAATTAGTTGGCACTTTATATTAGCTCTGACAAGATGGCACCAAAGTCGTAAAGCTGCAGCTGATGTAATGATCTATTTAAGTAGCTAAATAATCAATCAATGAGATGATGTTACACCATCAACTCCCAAAATCTCACTCCAAAAGGGACTTATGGTCCATAATATTATCTTGTGTCTAAACAAGAAGTGTCAATTTAAATAATATAATTATGTAATTACATGATCTGTGGCACCAAACTCCAGTTGTCATGGATGATATAATCATTGTTTTATCTAACTAAATAATCAAATAAAGAATTGATGTAACATCATCCACTTCCTTAATGTGGATTAACCAGACTCATGAATATTGATGTCATGATTAATTTAAATATTTTACTTACATAATTAATATGTAGATGGTCTGAAATACTTGACTCCCATATCGTGGAACCATAATCCACTGACCATGGATTATCTATAGTCCTATTTTCATAATTAAATTATAACATAATCAGACGATGAAATAGTCTGCCATACTCAACACACGTTGTCTCTCACTTGACTCCCACAAGATTGTGTGAAACTCCCCAGTTCATCCCTTATTTCATCGCAGAGTTGAGTAGTAAAATGTGTAAAAGCTGAAGTGTCATTGTGTATGCAGAGTTTTAGAAGATATCACACATTTAATGTTGGACAGCTGCCTCAATGGAGATGAACTGCAATCCAATAATCCCTAAGTCTACTATAACAAATAGAAGGAAGTTAACAATGAAAAACTCACCATTTGATGAATATGTGTGAGTCATATTATCTTTGAATCCATATTTTTTCCTTCTTAGGAGAGAGAGCATTCATAAACAGAAGTCTATGAACTCTTTCTCCACAGATATGTTCTCTGATATTAGGTAACCTTGAATTGGGTAACCAGTAAAAGCTGTAGGCAAACTTCCAGAGTTTTGGCTATGACTTGGTGAGGCGAATCATATGCTGTCTTTAAAATTTTGGATGATCATTGTCTTGGGAGATTGTAATGTCCCATGATAACACTTCATCGAAGCTGCTCTCTGGTTCTTGGCCCACGATAACAGGATACAGAATGCAAGCAGGGTTGCCAGGCAACATTTATGATCCAACATTCTGTCACATTCTAGTGCACTTCCCACATGCTAAAATTAGCATACCCACCAATGGGTATTTTGATTTTCTCAAAAACAAAGCAGGCCTCTTTTTCTGAGTTATTCCTATTTACCTGTCTCTCAAGCTACATCATGCCTATAGTGATTTAAACATGAAAACGAAAGAATCATTATGCCAATCAAGTACATTGATGAGTATTTAAACCTATTTTCTATGCTTCAATTTTCTCATTTGCAGAATGGAAATAATAGCATTTATTGCCTCTACCATAATCCTATTCTATTTACTGAAAAAAATAAATAAATTCTCCTCACTGTCTTACCTTTAAAGCAGCTTGATCTCATGGTTTCTCAGAGTTGTTTTTATTTGCATTTGGCTGATGACTAAGGATTTTGTACACTCTCTTGTGTTTCTTTTAGTCACTTTTGAGTTCTCAATTGATAATAATTCTCTATTGAGTCCTGTATTCCACTTTCTAATATGTAGAGTTATTTTGAGTTGGTAGTGTGTGATGTTATCAGTCCGACAGTGTTCATTAGATAAGATTCTCTGATCCTGAGATTATTAAATTATTTAATTCATAAAATTGGTGTTGACTGTGTCCTTCATGGGTCAGTTCTGTTGCAACCTCTCAGAACCTGATGATGCAGAAATAATACAGTTTTTTTAAAAGTCGTTTAATCATTCCATCCTTAAAAATCTATTGTTACATAATCAGTAATCACTGGATAACCCAGTGTCCCTCATTCTCTGGGCACTGCTTCTGGTACCAATCTCCTGCTGTGTCAATCGCACAGCAGCCAAAACCATAATGGATGACAAAATCATTATTTATGTAATCAAATAAGGAAATAATTGGATAGTCCTGCATACTTCACTTTCATAACATGGAACCAAACTCCTGTGATTTTCAAGGAAGTAAAACTTATGTAATGCCACATGATTAACTCCCAGGGAGGAATGTCCAGACTCCAGTCATGAAAGACAACATCTTAATTGATTTAAATAAGTAATATGTAATGAAAAATAATTGATTAATGACATGGTGGTGCACATTTAAACCCCACAGGCAGAAGTCAGACTGTTCTCTTCCTGGAATAATGATTTATTTAAAAACTTAAATTGATAATTAATTAGTTGGCACTTTATATTAACTCTGACAAGATGGCACCAAACTCGTGAACCTATGGCTGATGTAATGATCTATTTCAATAGCTAAATAATCAAGTTAAGAGATGATGTCACATCATCAACTCCCAAAATCTGACTCCAAAATGGAGTCATGGTCCATGACATCACCTTTATTTTAAATGTGTTAATTAAATGATGAATTATTTTTTAATTTTCTAATTTTACAGTTAAATAAGTAAGTGTAGCATTTGATGAAGTGATGATCTGGCATGACTGACTCCCATAAGGAGGCTCAAAACTCCAGTGAACACTGAATAAATAAAGATGGATTTTCACAATTAAATGAATAAAAATTAAACAAGTGGATGGCGTTTTATACGTGACTCCTACGAGATTGCTCAAAACTGAAGAGATCATTGAGTTTTTAATTAAAGATTTAAACAAGAAAATAAATGAATAATGAGATAATTTCTCATAATTCAACCCTAGAGGGATAACAAAATGATATCACCATTGATTTAAATAAATAAATAAATAATTAAATGACAGGAGACAATTAACATCCATAAGGTAGAAAACCTTGCTCAGATGAATTCATTTTTCTAAATCAAATCCTACATGATTGCATTCTTTTACATGTACAACTTCATGATAAAGTGATATTGTTGGTTGTATAAATGCCTTGGCATGTGGGTCAAGTATGAGTGCTCACAAGAGAAAATATTCATGTGTGGAAAACTGTGATTACAGATTTGATTTAATTTTAATCATGTGATGTCAGTGTGTTGGTTTGTGACTGTGAATGCTTGTTCCCAAGAAAGTTAGACCATTGAGTATTCCTTCATCAGGAACTCTAGAACATTCTCAAAGACCAGACATACATCCTCGCAATGAGCTTGTCATAATTTTGCTTTTCCATTCTCTATGCTGTACATATTTCACATGCTTTCATATTATCTTGATAACAGGTAATATGGAACAACTTACAGTAAAGAAAACACATCTCATATAAACAATTTGGTGAATAATTTAGACATCATACTTGTCTTTAGTTTCAATGAACTACATTGTTTCATTTGAAGATGGGGTATTAATAAGTTCACTGGAACCAAGAGAAATGATAAATGTGTGTTTTCTTGGGAGAAAACTTACACAGATGAAAATAAAGAAACATGGAAAGTTTCCTACTCAAGAAAACCTACTTTCTGGTCTTCTGACGAGTTCTGCAACACAAGAAGAGGTGAGGTGGAGAGAAAGAGGGAGGAAGTGAGGAGAGAAAAAGGGAGGAAGAGAGGGAGAGCATAACACATATTTCTCCACCTTCTGGTCATGTATTCAGAAACAAAGAACCATCATATGAGACAAATTCTGACTTCCTCAGGAGATGATCTGAGAAAAAAGCCTGGATTCTGAAGAAATTTTCCCTCTGATTGGTGGGTGTGCTAGAGGCTCTGATTGGTTAGGAAAACCTGAGTGACAGGACCGGGTGTGCACAAGAGACACAGTCCATTGAGGGAGACTTTGGGAAGGTTACCAAATATTTCAAATTTTTAGCATATATATAAAAGTCTATAGAGCTTCCACCTAAACAACCCAGACTCCCTGAGTATATGGGTGTTGTTTTGATTCTTGCTAATTTTGCTGGCTAGGATTGATGTGGGGTGGGAAGAGAAAGGAGTCCATGGGCTCACACTCAGGAGGTGTGGGTGAAGAACTTTTCTCTTAGCTGCCATCCTGTATACCTCAGGCATCTGTTCCTTGAAGTGTCATAGAATGTGGTTTGGGCAAGGTGCAGTTAGCACCGTGCCAAGCCAGATCTCTATGAGTTCAAGGCCAGCCTGGTCTACAGAGTTCCAGGACCAGCTCCAAAACTACAGAGACCCTGTCTCAAAGAAACAAATAGATAGATTGATGCTGCCCATATGTAGGTGTTGGCTGAGTTCTGTAACCTGACAAATACATTTACAATCAATGATCTGTTTCTCAAACCTCTGACCTGACATAACTGTGTCAAGCAGGATTGGACACATGACAGTTTCCTCATTGCCAATTAAATATTATTTGCCTCAAAATAACCTTCCAAAACTGTGCACCCAAACTAATCTGTATTCATACACATGACAGGGATGAAAACTTGCTGAGAAATTACAGAATCACAACCCCTATCACATTCTGGTCCTTTCTCATAAAGTTTACTAAACCATCTGAATTTTTTCTCCATTTTTCCTACACAATAGGAAAAAGTGTACACAATAAACCATGCCTCCTACTCTTGCCTGGAAAAAAAATGGTCTACAAGTGAATTGTTTTCCCATGACCACATTGTATATGACTTCATGATGGAAAGTGGAAAATTTTAAATCTCTTATGGGAATAGTTATTTAAGAATTTTGGAGATGTAATATATAGCACAGATGTTCATTGCTTTGGAGAGTAACAGACTTGTGTCAAAGACAATTGATTGAACATGGAGATTTTGTCTCAGCAACATTATTTTCTAACAGGATGAAAATGCAGCTGTTCTCCCTTCTTAGAGAGAAATCCCTTCACACACGTGGGAGATTAATAAAGAAAAATCTCTTTAATGATGGCAAGCATACATCTATAGCTAATGCTCAAAGTAGACCCAGATTAGATACATTCGCATTCCACATACACAATCTTCCTTAAATATCTTTTGGGTCCATGGTCCAAGTTACACTTTGAACAAATTAATGATAGACAGGGAACTTGTAGTTGTAGGCACTGAGATATATGGGAGGATTATATGGCAAAGAAACATCCTAGAGTGATTTCGTAAATACACCATTGACCTGGTCTTGAACTCATTATGATCTGCCAACCTCAGCCTTCAGAGTGCAGGGATTTAAGCTTCTTCAGATTAGCATTTTGTATACTACTCCAAGGGGGGATGGGAAGAATGGAAGAAGATAGGGGACTTCTATGAAGTAGCAGGAAGCATCAGACCATGGGACAAATTCTGGAGGCAGATACTCAAATAACACTATACAAGAGGAACACAGGGTATCTCAAGAACATTACTGACTAAGCCCAAGATGGCATTTCCATCAATAATGACAGCTCTACATGGTTGGAAAGCTTAGGTTCTCAGGATCTGAAGCAAACCCTCCAGGAAAGCTGTGACTGCAGACCATTACCAGCTCTACCAAGCACACTCCTGGTTTTAGAGAAAGCTCTGCTTTTTTTTTTTTTTTTTTTTTTTTGTCAATATATTAGGCCCTTAGGGAAGCCTCCCAAGAATGTTCCTCCTCCATGACTGAGTGCCTAAATGAAAGCCATGTGATGAACTGCATGATAGGGCAATTCCTTAACATGACAATGATTTGATTCTCAAAGAGTTTTCACCTGGTGTCCTATTGCCCACCTTGAATAACAATGCTTGTCTCAAGAAGAACACTGTAACTTCATGGCACAACTGGCTTTAAGGTTGCTTTTGACAGTGTAATGCCTCCTAGAGCACCTTTTTAGAGGCCTGTTTTTCATAGAACAATGGGCATAGTAGCAGATTATAAATCAACAGTGGCTCATTTGTAACATTTTGGACCCAAATGTCTAGACAATCCTCTTAAATAAATGTGTATTCTACCATCCTGATTTCTAGCAGAACTGGTTATTATAAAATTGTCTTTGGAGTGTCTTAGAGGCAGTCGTCTGTAAGCTAAAATCTACCTTGTGAGACTTACGATTTATTTCCAACATTTGGTAAATCATTTATACAAACAATTTTACTCATGTACATCATGGCATGTAAGTAGAGTACACTGAACAAAAGGGAAGCCTTTTACAACAGCCACAGTAAGGCATGTCAACAAATAAATGTAAAATGCAAAGTGCTAAATGTCTTGAAGATACTAGAGAAATGAGGCCTCTCCAAGGTTGGCAACCTTTAGGATAAACATAGTAAAAATGGCAATCTTGCCAAAACCTAACTACAGATTCAATGCAATCCCCATTAAAATCCCACCACAAATCTTCACCAACTTGAAAGGATAATAATGGAAATATAAAAAAAAAAAAAAAAAAAAGACCCAGGATAGCCAAAACAACCCTATACAATAAAAAAACTTCAGAAGGCATCAGCATTCCTGACTTTAAGTTCTACTACTGAGCTATAGTTCTGAAAACATCCTGGTATTGGCACACAATTACACAGGTGGACCAATGGAATCGAATTGAAAATCCTGATATTAACCCACACAACTATGAATGCCTGATTTTCGAAAAGCAGCTAATGTTACACAATGGAGCGAGGACAGCATCTTCAAAAAATGGTGCTGGCACAATTGGATGAGGGTGTGTAGAAGACTGCAGATAGATCCATGTCTGTCGCCATGCACAAAACTCAAATCCAAATGGATCAAAGACCTCAACATCAATCCAGCCACATTGAACCTCTTAGAAGAGAAAGTAGGAAATGCTATTGAACAAATTTGTATAGGAGACCTCTTCCTGAACATAACTCCAGGGGCACAGACACTGACAGCAACAATTAATAAATGGGAGCTCTTCAAACTTAGAAGCTTCTGTAAGGCAAAGCAGACTGTGGACAAGACTAAACTGCCACCCACAGACTGGGAAAAGAATTTCACCAATCTTATATCGGACAAAGGGCTGATCTCCAAAAAATACAAAGAACTCAAGAAACTAGTCAACAAAACACCAAATAGCCCTATTTAAAAAATGGGATACAGAACTGAAGAAAGAATTCTCAATAGAGGAAACCAAAATGGCTGAAAGACACTTAAGGAAGTGCTCAAAATCTTTAGCTATCAGGGAAATGCAAATCAAAACAACTTTGAGATAATATCTTAATCCTGCCAGAATGGCTAAAATTAGAAACACCAATGACTACTCATACTAGACAGGATGTGGAGAAGGGGGAACACTCCTCCACTGCTGGTGGGAGTGCAAACACTTACAGCCATTTCGGAGATCAGTATGATGGTTCCTCAGGAAAATGGGAATTAGTTTACCACAGGACCCGGCCATCCACCTCTTAGGCATATACCCAAATGATCCACATCCATGCCACAAAGACATCTGTTCAACTATGTTCTTAGCAGCACTGTTTGTAATAGCAAGAATGTGGAAACCACCCAGAAGCCCCTCAATTGAAGAATGGTTAATGAAGATGTGGCACATCTACACAATGGAATACTACTTTGCAGAAAAAAGTAATGGTAACTTGAAATTCGCAGGCAAGTGAATGACACTTGAAGAAACCATCAAGAATGAGGAAACCCAGACACAAAAAGAGGAAAATAGTATGTACTGACTCATATATGGATTTTAGACCTACAGCAAAGGATCACAAGCCCTTAATTCACACCATCAGAGGAACTAGGATACATGGTGTATTCTCAGAGATCCATATAAAGTCACTCACAGAAGCAGAAAGGGACAAGTCCCCCAGAGCACAGCGGAAGTGGGGGGGGGGTCAGCGAATGGAGAGAAAAGTGGGAGAATGCGAATGGGAGGAGAGGAAAATATGTGCGACTAGGAAGATTTAGCCCTGTTAGGAATAGAAGACAGGGAGAGAGAGAGAGAGAGAGAGAGAGAGAGAGAGAGAGAGAGAGAGAGAGAGAGGACATATAATAGGAAGCCAGTATTGGTTTGAGGATAAAATTGCACACAAAGAAAGGCCTAGAGAACTACAAGACTGCCACCCACTAACAGTTTGAAGTTCCTTTGAAAGGATAACATAAATGCCCTTCCTGGATATAGAGATCAACAACTAACTTATACATGGAGCCCTCATCTAACTCCTCTTGGAAACAGGAGCAAACACCCATACATAAACACTGAGTCAAACTAGAACCCAGATGCAGATGGAGAGGACAAGACCAGACACAAACACATAGAAACAGCTTACCTGAACAGGGAGGAGGTCATGGGCCACCAGACTGACAGCTGTGAAGGCAGCATGGGACTGACTAAAGCCCTCCTGAATATGGGTCTCAGCCAGAAGGACTGAGAAGTCTAAAGGACCTCAGACAGTGGATCCAGGATGTATCCCTGGCGCACAAAAGGCCCTTGAGAGAACATCCCCCATTGAGGAATAACTGCCTTAACCTTGAGACAGGAGAGAAGCTCTAGTCCATACTTTACATTACCTGTCAGATCTACAGGACCCCCACTGGATGGCATTCCCCTACATATGGAATTGGGGTGCGGGGATGGGAGGGTATGGTGGTTAGAGTGCATGTGAGAGGGCAGATAGCGTTAAATTGAGGGAAGGAGGGAGGGAGGAAGGGACATAGGGAGGGAAGGAGAGGAAACTGTGATCGACATGTAAAATAATAAATTAAATAAAAATGATCACTGTTACAAATATGTTCAACAATTTCTCTTAAATTATCTAGTACAAATCACTTATTCAATTTTAATAGGATTTTTGGGGTTAATGGATTGTCTTAACTATAGTGTACTTAATTTTTTAATTGAAATTTTAAAGGAATTTCAAATTTAAAACAGCATTGTGCAGTGAGTTGACTTGTCTCAAACCCTATTAAAAAGGCATTTCAAATTAAATAAGGAAGTCTCTTGCACTCCAAACATGTCTTTTCTAATGCCTCACACCCTGCATTTATAGAGAACAGACTATGTACTTTGCTTATCATGAATTAACTTTTACTTTTAGTAAGCCAGCAGGTGGAGCCATAACATGCCTAAAATAGAAATCATACTGCAAATGTCTTTCCTCAGACACCAAGTTTGTTTTAGTTTCTTCACTAAACTCTATAAATAAAGGAAATAACACCTTCAAAAATAAAAAAAAGAAAAAGAAATTTACTGAAATCAAAGCAAAAATATCTGTTATATTTGTGTGTCTGTAATGTAACTGCAAGATTTCAGACAATGCCATTTGTCTGTAGACTGGACGTCAACTTTGTGCTATCTATTTTGGTCTACAACTAGTGAAACACGGGAATCATTAAATTCTAATTTTCTCAGGAAACTCATTGTGGAAAAAGACTCATGTCTTCCAAATGAGAACGTCTGTAATAAAGAAACATTGACTTCTTATATGACTACATTATAGGAAAAACAGGAACTGAGAATGTGGGGGGGTTTTAAATATGGGGAATATTCACTATTTGGCTTACTTATATTATTTAGTTTTGCATATATTTGTCTTCTTTCAAAGTCTGTTTGGACCCTTTGGATGAATTATTAACATATATTTTCTTTATTGTTCCAAATTATTCAAACAAAATAAATATGATTTAAAATGATATTATTTTGTCATTTTCCTTTTTGTATTAATTATTCTCTTCTTTTTAAGAATAGTGTTACTGTGACTCCCTACATGGCCCAGAACACACCAATATAGATGTAAGATTTCCTAGGAGATCAGAGAGATCTGCCGATATTGACTACAGAGTGCATGTCATTACATAAGTTGATTTAATTAATTGGCTTACTGAGGATGAGTGACTGACCATCACCAGTTAGGGTAACCAGGACACAGGCTCTGGTGGTCACTCCAGCAACAGAAAAAAAATTCTTATCAAATACATCATTTTTGCCTCAAAGTTCACTGATTTGCAAATATGAGAAATATTATCTTGCTCACCGTTGAGTCTGTTTTAACTCATCAAAGATCCTGGGAAAAATATTGCCTCATCCTGCAAATATTGAAACCAAGGCTGACAATGCTACATCACCTATTTATTTTGACAGTTAGCTATTACTGAGTTATTTAATTCTTTAAATTATGTAAGCGACAGACAATGCCATCACCGATTATGATTAGTGTGCAAATATCTGTCAGCGACAAGGTTAAGAAAGATGTAGACATGGGCTGATGATTTTCTCAATGATCTATGCATCTCCCATAGTAAAAAGGATGCTGCATGATTGAGTCCAGAAGAATGCTCAGGTCCATTCGAGAAGTACAAGGACTTCACCAAGGCCGGCATGGTGGTCTGTGTGTTCACTACCTGCTCTTCCTCCACATCTTCACATCGGTTGTGATCTACCATGAGAAGAAGTAGTGGCACTAGGAGGTCGGCACCATCTCCGAGACCTGGCAAAAGGATTACGACCCAGAACACGGAAGAACATCTCTCTCTCAGATATGCTGGTTATGTCCCAGCTGCAGCCACCTTTTCAGCTGATAGCAACATCTTGTTACTACATCTAAGCCAGGAATGAGTCCATTATCTCAGATCCTGCAGCACCACAACAGAGATTTAGGTGCTGGTGATGATGTCAGGCCAACAGAATTCAACATGCAAGACAGTATGATTATCTGACGATTAAATTATGGCATTTTAAAATCCTTGATGACAGCATACATTTCCATATCTGTCAAGTCTGCGCAGGATTTGAAAATACAAAAAAAGGTCAACGACTTACATATTTAAAGATGTAATTATTAAATTCTTTCATTATATAATCTGCGATCCCTGAAGTTTGGTGCCACCTTGTGTGATTCAAGTGTGACAGACGATCTAACTATCTGACTATTTCATTATACAAATCTGTCTTTTTCTACTCCAGAAAGAGTGGAGTCTGGATCCACCTTGTTGGTTTTAAATTGTCTCTTGTGATTTCTTTCTTTCTTTCTTTCTTTCTTCCTTCCTTCCTTCCTTCCTTCCTTCCTTCCTTTATTTAAAATCAATGTTGATATCGATTTGTTATCTCTCTAGGGGTTAATTATGATAAATTATCTATTTATTTATTCATTTTTTGTTCATATCTATGATTAAGAACTCAATGACCCTTCAGTATTGAGCAATCATTTAGGCTAAATGCATAAAACAACATTCACTGCTTTAAAGTTTCTTCATTTGATTATGAAAATCTTTCATTATGTATTCAGTGATCAGTGGAGTTTTGAGCCTCCTTGGGGAGTCCATCATGCCATATCATCACATCATCAAATACTACACTTACTTCCTTAACTGATAAACTAGGAAATTAAATGATAATTCATCACTTAATTAATGAATTTAAAACACAGGTAATGTTATGGACCATAAGTCCCTTTTAGTGTCAGAATTTGGGAGTTGATGTAACATCATCTCATTACTTCAACATTTAGCTATATAAAGAGATCTTTACATCAGAGATATGTTTAGGACTTTGGTGCCATTTTGTCAGTGTTAATATAAAATGCCTACTTATTTATAATCAATTTAATTAATTATCAATTTAATTTATTATCAATTTAATTTTGGCCCTGGCCCTGGCCCTGGCCCTGGCCCTGGCCCTGGCCATGGATGTTCTGGACCAATGCAAATCTAAACAATGCCAACAAACCATAGAAAGCTCCTATAAAAGGCAGAGAATGAAGAGGGATTATTTTCTTTTCAAATATGAGAAAAGGTTAATGGTAGAGGTGATTAATTGTATTGTATCCATTCTATGAATTGGAAAATTGAAGCATAGAAAAACGGTTTAAAATACTCATCATTGTACTTGAATGGCACAATGATGCTTTCGTTTTCATGCTTATGTCACTATAGGCATGTTGTAGCTTGAGAGACATGTAAATATGTAGAACCCAAAATAAAGAGCCCTGCTTTGTTTTTGTGAGAAACTCAGTGAGGCTGTAAGGTTAGTTCATCTTTAGGTATGCTCCTTTTAGCATGTGGGAGGGGCACTAGAATGTGACAGAATGTTGGTTCATAAATGTTGCCTGGCAACCCTGCTTGCATTCTGTATTCTCTTATCATGGGCCAAGTACCAGAGAGCAGCTTCGAGAAAGTGTTTTCATGGGACATTACAGTCTCCCAAGATAACTATCTCCTAAACTTTCAATGACAGCATTTGATTCACCTAACCAAGTCATAGCCAAATCTCTGGAAGTTTGCCTACAGCTTTTACTGGTCACCAAATTCTAGATTACGTAATTATCAGAGAACATTCAATTTCTTCTGTTTATGAATTCTCTCTCTCCTAAGAATTAAAACTATGGAAACAAAGATAATAAGACTCACAATTATTCATCAAAAGGTGAGTTTGTCATTGTTAACTTCCTTCAGAATGGTGATAATCCATTTGTTAGAGTAGACTTAGGGATTATTGGATTGCAGTCCATCTCTATTGAGGCAGCCGTCCAACATGAAATATGTAGGATCTTCTAAAAACCCTGCATACACAATGACATTTCAGCATTTAAACATTTCACGACTCTGCTCTCTGATTAAATAAGGGATGGACCTGGGAGTTTCCAACAATTATGTAGGAGTCAGTGAGAGACAATTGTGTCGAGTATGACAGACCATTTCATCATCTGATTATGTTGTTATTTGACTATTAAAATAGGACATTAGATAATCCATGATTACTGGATTCCACGATGTGGGAAGCAATCATTATGCTCCATCAAAATATCAATTTTGTAGTTAAAATATTTAAATTGATCATGACAGCATCGTCCAAGAGACTGGTTTGGAGCCACCTTAGGGAAGTGGATGATGTTACATGAACTCATCGTTTGATTATTTAACTATATAAAACAATGATTATATCATCCATGACACCTGGAAGCTTGTGCCACAGATCATCTAATGACATAACTAAAGTATTTAAATTGACAGTCTGTGTTAACACCCAAGATAATGTAAATATTTATAAAGTTATGTAAATCAAAGATCCTCCATGCCTTGAAGAGACCTGTAAAGCTTCCTCTTGTGGAGATAATGTGCAATATCAGCACATTTTATGATACATTGATTCAATTGAGGATGATGACATCCTTCATGACTGAAGTCTGGCCATGCTTCCCTGCCAGTAAAATGCTACATCACCTATTTATTGTGACAGTTAGCTATTACTGAGTTATTTAATTGTTTAAATTATGTAAGCGACAGACAATGCCATCACCGATTATGATTAGTGTGCAAGTATCTGTCAGCGACAAGGCTAGGAAAGATGTAGACATGGGCAGAGCATTTTCTCAATGATCTATGCATCTCCCATAGTAAAAAGGATGCTGGATGATTGAGTCCAGATGTTTGCTCGGGGCCATTTGAGAAGTACAAGGACTTCATCAAGGCCGGCATGGTAGTCTGTGTATTCACTACCTGCTCTTCCTCCACATCTTCACATCGGTTTGGATCTACCATGAGAAGAAGTAGTGGCACTAGGAGGTCGGCACCATCACCGAGACCTGGCAAAAGGGTGACGACCCAGAATACGGAAGAAAATCTCTCTCTCAGATATGCTGGTTATGTCCCAGCTGCAGCCATCTTTTCAGCTGATAGCAACTTCTTGGTTACTACATCTAAGCCAGGAATGAGTCCATTATCTCAGATCCTGCAGCACCACAACAGAGATTTAGGTGCTGGTGATGATGTCAGGCCAACAGAATTCAACATGCAAGACAGTATGATTATCTGACGATTAAATTATGGCATTTTAAAATCCTTGATGACAGCATACATTTCCATATCTGTCAAGTCTGCCCAGGATTTGAAGATACAAAAAATGGTCAACGACTTACATATTTAAAGATGTAATTATTAAATTCTTTCATTATATAATTTGTGATCCCTGAAGTTTGGTGCCACCTTGTGTGACTCAAATATGACAGACGATCTAACTATCTGACTATTTCATTATACAAATCTGTCTTTATATACTCCAGGAAGAATGGAGTCTGGATCCACCTTGTTGGTTTTAAATTGTCTCTTGTGATTTCTTTCTTTCTTTTTTTCTTTCAATCAATGTTGATATCGATTTATTACCTCTCCAGGGATGAATCATGAGAAACTATCTCTTTATTCATTGATTTTTTGTTCATACCTATGATTAACACTCAAGGACCATTCAGTATTGAGCAATCATTTAGGTTTCATGCATAAAACACCATTCACTGGTTTAAAGTTTATTCATTTACTTATGAAAATCTGTCATTATGTATTCAGTGATCACTGGAGTTTTGAGGCTCCTTAGCGTGTCCATCATGCCCGACCATCACATCAATGAATACTACACTTACTTCCTTAACTGTTAAACTAGGAAATTAAATGATAATTCATCTCTAAATTAATGAATTTAAAATACAGTTAATGTTATAAACCATAAGTCCCTTTTGGAGTCAGACTTTGGGAGTTGATGTAACATCATCTCATTACTTCATCATTTAGCTATATAAAGAGATCTTTACATCAGCAATATGTTTAGGACTTTGGTGCCATTTTGTCAGTGTTAATTTACAATGACTAGTAATTTATTATCAATTAAATTTATTATCAATTTAATTGTGGACCTGGCCCTGGCCCTGGCTGTCTAGCCCTGGCCCTGGCCTTGGCCCTGCCCCTGGCCCTGGTCCTGGCCCTGGCTGTCTGGCCCTTGCCCTGGCCTTGGCCATGCCCCTGGCCCTGGCCCTATTACTGGCCCTGGCCATGACACTAGCCCTGGCTCTGGCTGTTCTGGCCCAATACAAATCAAAACAACGCAGAGACACCAAGGGATCAAGCTACTCTAAAGTTCAGAGAATGAAGAGGGCTTATTTCATTTTCAAAAAAGAGAACAGGTTTATCGTAGAGGAGACTAATTGTATTGCTTCTGTTCTAGGAAATAGAAAATTGAACCATAGGAAAAATGTTTAACATACTCATCATTGTACTTGAAAGGCATAATGATTCTTTCGTTTCATGATTATATCACTATAGGCATGTTGTAGTTGGAGAGTCAGGTAGGTATACCTCAAAAAAAAGGAGCCCTGCTTTGTTTTTGTGACAAATTAGTGAGGCTTTAAGGTTACTCCTTCGGTGGGTATGCTAATTATGGAATGTGGGAGTGCACTAGTGTGAGAAACTCAGTGAGGCTCTAAGGTTAGTTCATCATCGGTGGATACACTCCTTTTAGCATGTGGAAGGGGCACTAGATTGTGACAGAATGTTGGTTCATAAATGTTGCCTGGCAACACTGCTTGCATTCTGTATCCTGGTATCATGGGCCAAGGACCAGAGAGCAGCTTCGAGAAAGTGTTATCGTGGGACATTACAGTCTCCCAAGATAACTATCTCCTAAAACTTTTAATGACAGAATTTGATTCGCCTAAACAAGTCATAGCCACACCTCTGGAAGTGTGCCTATAGATTTACTGGTTACCAAATTCAAGATTACCTAATTATCCGAGAACATCGTCTATGGAGAAACAGTTCAAAGTCTTTTGTTTGTGACTTCTCTCTCTCCTAAGGAAAAAAAAAAACTATGGAAACAAAGATAATAAGACTCACAATCATTCACCAAATGGTGAGTTTGCCATTGTTAACTTCATTCATGGTGGTGATAATCCATTTGTTAGAGTAGACTTCGGGATTATTGGATTGCAGATCATCTCTTTTGAGGCAGCTGTCCAACTGAAATATGGGATAAATTCTAAAAAACCCTGCATACACAATGACAGTTCAGCATTTAAACATGTTACTACTCTGCTCTGCCATTAAATAAGGGATGAACCTGGGAGTTTCCCACAATTATGTGGGAGCCAACTGAGAGTCAATTGTGTGGAGTATGGCAGACCATTTCATCCTCTGATTGTGTTGTTATTTGATTATTAAAATATGACACTAGATAATCCATGATCAGTGGACTGTGTTGAAGCAATGTTGGAGGCAATTATTAGAGACCATCTTAATATCAATTATGTAGTTAAAATATTTAAATTAATCACGACAGCATCGTTCATGAGCCTGGTTTGTAGCCACCTTAGGGAAGTGGATGATGTTACATGAACTCATTATTTGATTATTTAATTATATAAAACAATGATTAAATCGTCAATAACACCTGTTATCTGGTGCCACAGATCATCTAATTACATAATTAATGTATTTAAGTTGACAATCTGTGTTAATCCCCAAGATAATGTAAGTATTTGTATAGTTATGTGAACATCAATCCTCCATTCCATGAAGAGACCTGTAAAGGTCCCTCTAGTGGAGTTCATGTGCAATATCATCACATTTTATGAATCATTGACTCAATTGATGATGATAATGACATCCTTCATGACTGGAGTCTGGCTATGCTTCCCTGCCAGTAAAATGCTACATCCCCTATTTATTGTGACAGTTAGCTATTACTGACTTATTTAATTCTTTAATCATTTAAACGACAGACAATGCCATCACCGATTAAGTTTAGGGTGCAAAAATTTTCAGGGCCAAGGTTTCGAAAGTTGTAGATATGGGCCGAGCATTTTCTGAATGATCTATGCATCTTTCAGTGTACGAGGGATTGTGGGTGATTGAGTCCAGAAGGTTGCACGGTGCCCTGAGAGAAGTACAAGGACTTCTCCAAGGCCGGCACGGTGGTCTGGGTGTTGACAACCTGCTCTCCCTCCATATCTTCACATCGGTTGTAATCTACCATGAGAAGAAGGAGTTGCACTAGGAGGTCGGCACCATCACCAAGACCTGGCAAAAGGATAACGACTCAGAACACGGAAGAACATCTCTCTCGCTGCTATGCTGGTGATGCCCCTGCTGCGGCCATCTTTTCAGCTGTTATCAGCATTGTGGCTACCACTGCTACACCAGGATTGGGCCCATTATCTAACATCCTGCCGCACCACAACAGAGATTCAGGTGCTTGTGATGATGTCAGGCCAACAGAATTAATCAGGCAAGACAGTGTGTTTATCTGACGATTAACGGATGGCATTTTAAAAATGCGTGATGACAGCATACAGTTTCATAACTGACAAGTCTGCCCAGGAATTGATGATACAAAAAAAGGTCAAAGCTTACTTATTTAAAGATGTAATTATTAAATTCTTTCATTATATAATCTGTGATTCCTGAAGTTTGGTGCCACCTTGTGTGACTCAAGTGTGACAGACGATCTGATTATTTCATTATTCCAATGTGTACTTTTCTACTCCAGAAAGAATGTAGTCTAGATCCACCTTGTTGGTGTTAAATTGACTCTTGTGAGTTCTTTTTTTCTTTCTTTCTTTCTTTCTTCCTTTCTTTAAATCAATGTTTATATCAATTTGTTCCCTCTCTAGGGGTGAATTATGAGAAATTATCTCTTTATTCATTCATTTTTATGTTCAACTCTATGATTAAGAACTCAAAGACACTTCAGTATGGAGCAATCATCTAGGATTCACACATAAAACACCATACACTTGTTTAATGTTTATTCATTTAATCATGAAAATCTGTCATTATGTATACAGTGATCCCTGGAGTTTTGAGCCTCCTTAGTGGAGTCCATCATGCCTGACCATCACATCATCTAATACTATACTTCCTTAGCTGTTAAACTAGGAAATTAAATGATAATTCATCATTTCATTAACGAATTTAAAACACAGGTGATGATATGGACCATAAGTCCCTTTTGGAGTCAGATTTTTGAAGTTGATGTAACATCATCTCATTACATCATCATTAAGCTATATAAGTAGATCTTTACATCAGCGATAGATTTAGGACTTTGGTGCCATTTCGTCAGTGTTAATGTAAAATGTCCACTAAGTAATTTTCAATTTAATTGTTTAAAAACATCCTTATTCCAGGAAGATATCAGTCTGACTACTCCATGTGGGATTTACGAATGCCCAACCATGTCATTTTTCAATCGTTTTTCATTGTACATTAAATATTTAAATCGATGAAGACATTGTTCTTCTTGACTGGGGTCTGGACATTCCTCCACGGGAGTTAACAATGTGGCATTATTTAATTATCTAAGCACTACTTCCTTGAAAATCACTGGAGTTTCGTTCCATCTTATGAAGGTTAAATATGGAGGACTATCCAATTATTAACTTATTTGATTGTGTAAGTAATGACGGTGTCATCCTTCTTTTGGCTGCTGTTGGATTGACACAGCAGGAGATCGGTAACAGAAGCAGTGCCCAGAGAATGAGGGACACTACATTATCCATTGGTAACTTATTACGTAATAGTAGATTTTTAACAATCGAATGATTACACGATTTATAAAAAAACTGTACTGTTTCGAATGATCTGTTTCAGAGAGGTTGCAACAGAACTGACCCATGAAGGACACAGTGACCACCGATTTTAAAAATGGAATAACTGAATAATCTCCGGATCAGGGAATCTCATCTAATGAACTCTGTCGGGCTGTTAACATGACACACCACCAACGATAAACAACTCTAAATAACCATATTAGAAAACAGGGTACAGGACTTAATAGAGAACAGTCAACTGAGGAATCCAAAATGACTGAAAGAAACTGAAGACACTGCTCAAAATCCTTAATCATCATCCTAATGCAAATCTAAACTACTCTGAGAAACCATGGGATCAAGCTCCTCTAATTGTAAGAGGATGAAGAGGAGTTTATTTTATTTTCAATAAAGATAAAAGGATTATGGTAGAGGCGATTAATTGTATTGTTTCTGTTCTAGAAATTAGAAAACTGAAGCATAGAAAACAGGTTTAAAATACTCATCAATGTACTTGAATGGCACAATGATGCTTTAGTTTTCATGCTTATGTCACTATAGGCAAGTTGTAGCTTCAGAGACTGGTAAATAGGTATAACCCAAAAGAAAGAGCCCTGCTTTGTTTTTGTGAGAAACTCAGTGAGGCTGTAAGGTTAGTTCATCGGTGGGTATACTCCTTTAAGCCTGTGGGAGGGGCACTAGAATGTGACAGAATGTTGGTTTATAAATGTTGCCTGGTAACACTGTTGCATTCTGTATCCTGGTATCATGGGCCAAGGACCAGAGAGCAGCTATGAGAAAGTGTTACCATGGGACAATACAGTCTCCCAAGGTAACTATCTCCTAAAACTTTTCATGACAACATTTAATTCGCCTAAACAAGTCATGGCCACACTTCTGGAGGTGTGCCTACAGCTTTTACTGGTTGCCAAATTCAAGATTACCTAATCATCAGAGAACGTAGTCTGTGGAGAAACAGTTCAAAGTCTTCTGTTTATGAATACTCTCTCTCCTAAGAAGTCACACTATGGAACAAAAGACAAATAAGACTCACAATTATTCATCAAAAGGTGAGTTTGCCATTGATGACTTCCTTCAGGAAGGTGATAATCCATTTGTTAGAGTAGACTTTGTGATTATTGGATTTCAGTCCATCTCTTTTAAGGCAGCCGCCCAACATTAATTATGTGATATCATCTAAAAACCCTGCATCCACAATGACAGTTCAGCATTTCAACATGTTGCTACTCTGCTCTGCGATTAAATAACTGATGAACCTGGGAGTTTCCCACAATCATGTGGGAGGCAACAGAGAGTCAATAGTGTGGAGTATGGCAGACCATTTCATCCTCTTATTATGTTGTTATTTGATTATTAAAATAGGACATTAGATAATCCATGATCATTGGATTGTGGTGAAGCGATGTGGGAGGCAATTATTACAGACCATCTTAATGTAAATTATGTAGTTAAAATATTTAAATTAATCACGACAGCATCGTTCATGAGCCTGGTTTGGAGCCACCTTAGGGAAGTGGATGATGTTACATGAACTCATTATTTGATTATTTAATTATATAAAACAATGATTATATCGTCCATGACACCAGGAATCTGGTGCCACAGATCATCTAATTACATAATTAATGTATGTAAGTTGACAATCTGTGTTAATCCCCAAGATAATGTAAATATTTGTATAGTTCTGTAAACAACAATCCTCCATTCCATGAAGAGACCTGTAAAGCTCCCCTTTGTGGAGTTAATGTGCAATATCATCACATTTTATGATTCATTGACTCAATTGATGATGATGACATCCTTCATGCCTGGAGTCTGGCTATGCTTCCCTGCCAGTAAAATACTACATCCCCTATTTATTGTGACATTTACCCATTACTGACTTATTTAATTCTTTAAATTGTGTAAACGACAGACAGTGCCATCACCGAATATGGTTAGGGTGCAAATATCTGTCAGGGACAAGGTTAGGAAAGTTGTAGAAATGGCCAGAGCATCACCCAGAGTACGAGGGATGCTGGATGATTGAGTCCAGAAGGTTGCACGGTGCCCTCCCAGAAGTACAAGTACTTCACCAAGGCCGGCATCGTGGTCTGGTGTTGACTACCTGCTCTTCCTCCACATCTTCACATCGGTTGTGATCTAACATGAGAAGGAGTGGCACTAGGGAGGTCGGCACCATCACCGAGACCTGGCAAAAGGATGACGACTCAGAACACAGAAGAATATCTCTCTCTCAGCTATGCTGGTGATACACCTGCTGCAGCCCACTTTTCAGCTGCTATCATCATTGTGGCTACTACTGGTATGCCAGGATTGGGCCCAA